>NC_133661.1:70353868-70621368 GCF_037893015.1 Macrotis lagotis | reverse complement strand
GGTTTTGCTATTTATTAAATCAAAGATTTCTGTATCTTTTAATTAAACTCATAATCCAATTCACTATTGTTTTTGTTTAGATCAGGCAGCGTGAGACATCATTGGACAGAAATTTACTCCTTTGTTGAAAGTCTGGCTGAAAAATTCATAAGGTACAGTTTTTTTAAAGTTGAAATCAGATTTTTCCATCCCTTTGGAGCTAATATTTATTTCCTCATTCTATTACATAGATAGACTTGTCTTGTAGGTAAGGCTGAGAATAGAAAAGAATTCTTCAGGCAAGAGGGGAAAGAAGGCCGGGAGGAGGTATAGGTAGTAGAATGAACCAGATGCATCCCTAAGAGAATTAATTTAAATTGCTATGATTATTAGAGAGTGCCTGAGTATTGTTACTTGCAAGGTAGGGGGGCAGAGGCAGGGGTGATTGGTGGTGATGGTTGGAGAAAAAAATGGAATCCAGGAAAAGATGGCATTCTGCTCTCTTTTCTGAGTCCAATTCACTCTGACTGTTTAGTGTACCAAGACCCAGAATAGTCTCTGTTCTCATTGCCAAAGTTAGTTGGGGTGGGGGAGGGGAGAGTGACTTTATAGGGACCCTTTTCCTTCATCAGGAATCAAATGGAAGGGAGTCAAGAAAAAAAAATGAGTCATACCCATCTTTTACTTCTTCTTGCAGATCATTTTAAAGAAGTGATTATCCTAGTTAGAGGTGTGGTAGTAATTTTTCTTTTCTATAACATATATCAAGCCTAATTTTATTGTACAAAATATTTTATTCCCTTTCTAGCCCAATGTTACGGATGTCTTTCATTGTCTTCTCCTCTAAAGGAACTACCATCATGAAGTTGACAGAAGATAGGCAAGTATTCCCTTCCCAGGTTTATGATATTCTTGGCAGTATCTACATAGAAAGATTCGATTGCAGAACTAAGATAATTATTCAGATAGCCCAGGATAAAAACTCATCTACTGATGAAAAGTCGTAGTGAGATAAGGGCAGAAGAGTACCTGTAGGGTTGACTTAACTCTGGCCAGAGTTGAGAAACAGACAAAATTTGTTTTCAGCACCTCTCATTGATTGTTTAATATTCCCCTAGATTGTCAGTGTCCTCATCAAATTGAGCAGTAAGTTCTTATGATCCAAGTCTTTCCTTCATTCTTTTCTCCACAACCAACCAAAACTTCCCATTCCTAGGTCCCATCTCCATGTACTTTTCTCTGGCAGGCAAATGTTAACTCATACTAGCTGAGATGTTAATGACTGATAATGGTCTTAAACCTTTGAGATAAAGTCCCTAACTAGATCCCAAAAGTATAACCAGTTTGAGGGACATTTTCCCTCTACCACATGTTAAATGACATTAGTAACACAAAAATAAAAACAGAAAATTCCTTGATTTTCAGGAGTTTATATTTCATAGTAGGAAAGTGTAGAAAATATATCTGTAGATAATTAAATACAAACTGTTTATAAAGTAATTTCTGGGCAATGATGGTAGCTACTAATGATTCTTAGAGGAGGTGGTTCTTGGGTAGAGATTTAACATATGCACGGCATTCTATCAGGTAAGATGAGAAAGTACACATTTCATGCATAATGGACAGCTTGTGCAAAGACTTGAGGATTGGATATGTAATATCATGCTTAAGGAACACATGGAGTGTGTGGAAGAGAGTAACATGCTGTTCACTGAGTATTCTTCATATTTGCCAATTGAGTATTCTTTATCACTGGCCTTTACAGTAAGTCTGGAAAGACAGACTGAAGTCAGATTGTAAAGAGATTTAAAAGCCAAATGGAGGAATTTGTATTTATCCTAGAAGTAAGAAGCAGCCTGTACAGTTTCCTGAGTAGAAGAGTGACATGGTCAAATCTAAACTTTAGGAAGACCACTTTGGTAGCTGTTGGGGGGATGGATTGAAGAGAAAGGGGACTGGATGCAGGGAGATCAAGGAGGAGATGATGAGAAATCTCTACAATAAGAGAGTTAGTGGAGATATATTTGTGGTGTTAAAAACTGAGAATACTTGATCAATGATTGAGGGATTCTAAAAGGAGTGATCCCCTCCTTCACACATTCTTTCTCCTGTATCTAAAAGTAAAGCCTATCAGTCCCAAGAACCTAAATGATCCATATTATCCATCCATATTGATCTAAATTCATAGACCCATAAGTTTGAAAAAATGGGAGGAATTCTAGAATCATAAATTTTGAGCTCCATAAGAAACTTAAACATCATCTGATCTCACCCCCTTCATTGACAGAAGAACAGTGTGCAAGGCTCCAAGACACACAAATAGTAAGTATTTAAGGTCCTCTGACTTCAAATCCAAAGCATTTTCCATTGCAAGATTTTGCCTTTTCCCTAGATAACTACACAAGTCTCTACTTTGCTTTTCCTGGCAGACTTAGTCCCAGTGTATGTCTCAATCTGTTCATTGAGTAGTTTCCATATATGCCAACTGTGTTGGCCCAGATCATCACTGGCCTTTACAACCCATATGCTTTTAATAGCAGTTGACAAAGTTTATGTTGCTGCTAACAACCGAAGAATTGTTGCTAAATGTTACTTAGATTTTATAAGAAAGTTCTGTTTTTCCAACTATTGGTGTTTTAAAAAAAACGCCAAATGATTATTTGTAATCAAGACAGCCAAGAAACATAGACTTCAGGATTTGAAGATAAAAATAAGTGAAACCAGTAATTGTGGGCTAGAAATGGGAGAAGAACAGTGGAACAAGAAGAGAGAAATAAGGAAAGACATAGAATGTAAACTCCATGAGGGGCAAGGACTCAGGTATTTTTGTATTTGTTCACCCAGTGCTTGGAACACAGTGTTTGATATATGCTTGCTAAATTAAAAAAATGTTTTTTTCAAACCTAGTCCTTTCAGCTAAATTTTAGCCACAAAATACATTAAGGATAGGGAATAAACATTTATGAGATAATGACAATAATAAAAATAATAACTAGCATTTATTATAGTACCTTCTCCATGATAGGCCCTGTACTAAATAAATATCTCATTTGATTCTTACCACAACCCTAGGAGGTTCCCATTTCATAGCTGAGGAAACTGAGGCAGACAAAGATTTGAGTAACCTGCCAAGAGGTCATACAAACCTAGTAATTATCAGTAGATTCATTTGAACTTGGGTCTTCCAGATTCCAGACCCAGGACTCTATCCACTGTGCCACCAGCTGCCTCTAGAAACAATCAATATCATTGAACATTTGTATTTGCTCATTATTTATTGTCACAGGGCAGAAATGAAACGCTGCTTTTTGATGATCTTTAGCTTCTAGACAAAGTTCCATCTTGGTAGACTCTCAAAGATATCTTCATAGAATGAAACAACTCATCTATGTAAGGGAGAAAAACCAGATTAAATCCCCCAGTTTGGAGCTCCTCTCTCTACTTCATCCTTGCCTCCTCCCTCCATCCCTCCTTACTGTGGTGGCATCCATGGATTGCCTAGCACAAGAACAGAACCCATCCTTGAAAATAATGCAACCAGTTAGAAAAGATCTATCAGAGCAGGTCCATTTGATAGTGTTCTTTCCTGTTCAAGTGGTTCGGACAACACATTTATTTTGTAATGCTTCAGAGTTGGAAGAGAAATATTTTTAAAAATTTAATAAAAAAAAACAATTTAAATTTTACTTATTTATTTCAGAGAAGCAATACGCCGGGGCCTAGATGTCCTTCGGTATGAAGTACCTGGAGGAGACACATTCATGCATAAAGGTTTTGAAAGGGTAGGGACTTCTGGACCTGGAGGGATTTCATCATAGGTTACAAATTCTGCTTTTTATTGCCTTTATTAGATTTAATTGGAGATCTAAAATATTTTTCTTTTTTTTAAAATTTTGTAGGCGAATGAGCAAATTTACCATGAAAACTATGGAGGTAGGTTACCTGTGTGTTTACTTATCACTGTTCTCTTTTCCTGGAAGACGTTCTTTCCCTTCATTTGAGCTCAGGTTGAGCACTGCCAAAGGAAAAAAATGCAGGGTGGAGGAGCTAATTAAACACAGGAACTCAGCTGACAATAGACAGTTTTGATTTTTTTTTTGACTCATTCCCAGCTGTAACAGATGCATTCCTAACTCTTCATTCAAAAAGCATTTCCATTTTTTGAGTTCTGTTGACCCTAAGTGTTTATGGCTGTTCCAGTCACATAATATAAAGAGCAGGGTCATATTAGAAGAAAACTGTCAGAATCAATGGTTCCCTTAATATTAGGTGAACCTGGTAACAGTATTTGAAAGATTTAAAAAAAAGTTGAGGGAAGGAGTGGGGAAGGGGATCTAACTGAGACTGAAGTCTGGACATGGCCCTCAATGTCTTAGATAAGTTAACCATGTGAATAGTTCCATACAAGATTAAATCTGACTTTTTTCCCTTAATTTCCTCGGCCAACTCAAAAGAATATGTCATCTTTAAATACAGGAAACATTCTAATTCTGAAGGAAGTACAGGGGAAGAATTACATAAATAGAATCAGGAACTTTGTAGAAATTTGACAATGCAACTTGGCCAGTGGGATACTTTGGACAAACACATTGGCTAAGAAGTCAGAGGAACTGGGTTCATATTCTGACTCTTAATGCTTCCTTGATATGTGAACTTGGAAAAGTAAATTACCTTCCTGAGCTAAAGTGCTAACTCTGGAAAATGAGGGGTTTAAGCTAGCTTATCCCTGAGGGTTCCTTCTATATCTATGATCCCAAAGTCTCATCCTTTACAATAAGAGGATTTCACATTCCCTTCCATTCACATTCCAGATTTAAGAACAAAAAATGGTAATGAGCTGGCTTACCCATATGGTTTTACTTCTACCATAAAATCTCTGTTTATAACATTTTGTGACAGATGATCAGATTGTCTAACCAAGTAAACAAACCAAAATTTCATTTAGAAAAAGAAATAATCTAAGGCTCCTTCTCTTCACTTCAAATGGTATTATGTATGTTTGTTACTGGAAAAATGGAGGAGTCTGTATTCTAATAGAATATTGGTGGGATCTCATGCTCCATATGAGCAGAACCCAGGTGGAGAGAAGGTTGTTTCTTGAGGTTATTATATTTAGAGGATGCTGACAGGACTGGCAATCCTTCAGCAGCATAAAAACAACAGAATTTAGTTAAAAAATAATTAGTCAAAAATAGAAGTTTTCAGATAGTGGATGGAAGTGAGCTCCTCTCCTCCATCCCCTTACCCTGCACATATTAACTTCCCTTTAATCTGGAATTAATGAGGTCCCAGTGACCTCATGCTGTTGTCCCAGAATTTCTGTCTCCCCACATTGGGTTGGTGCATCACCTTCCACATTCATCTGAGATGCCCTTCATGCCACTTTACCCACTGAAAAAATGCCTCATTCTTCCCCTGTGCTGATGTAACCCCAACCATCCCATTGGTCACAGGTCTCCACACTGCTAGTGTCATCATTGCCTTGACCGATGGTGAGCTGCAAGAGGAACAATTTTATTTTGCAGAGAAAGAAGTAAGTCTTATTTACCACTGACGGCATTTTCATCCAATTAATTACAATTTTTGAGCTTTGAATATTGTTTAAATTTCCTTTTTGAACTTCAGACTGTACTGTTTCTTTCATTTAGGCTGACAGAGCCAGGGCCTTTGGGGCTATTGTCTACTGTGTGGGAGTAAAAGATTTCAATGAGACACAGGTAACATGGAACGAAAGTCCTTAAATTCTCCACTGTTGGTCCAGGCAACAGAACCAATTGTTGCTTTGTTGTATCATTAATATTCTTAATAGTAACTTTAAAAAATTACTAGATTTCTTCACTCTAAGAAAGTTCCCAATTGTGATAATATCTAGGAATGAAGTCTGGTGCGATTCAATTATTTTGACAGGGGCTTAAACAAAGGAGTAGCTTCTTCTAGACTTTCCCCGTATTCATTATAACTTAGATTCCCACACACACACACTTCCACAGATGCCCAGGGAGAATGACTGGGACACTTTTAAATAAACTCTGAAGTTTCCAATGAACCAAGGTCCTTCCCCATGACTAGAAGTTGAAACTACTCTTAATAGCTACCTCAATCACTAATTCAACTGCTTTTTCCAGGACTCTGATTTCTAATATTCTCTGACTAACTTTTCCCACATTATTATAAGAATTAACCACCTTTGCTCTTGCCCTCTGAAGTTGTACTAGATCTCTTTTCCTTCCTGAACCCTCAAGTCATGGGAGGAATGAAAAACCTTAACTTTTTATAATTTAAGTAATTTTTTTAAAACCTTAGTATTAGGGGTGAGGTTAAAATAAACAGCATCCCCTGAGAGATGTATTAAGGATTAATAAGGTTAAAAAAAAAGAAATAAAGTTCTTAGTAATTAATAAATAATAATGATTAATATTAAGAAGTGTGAATCCCTACCAACAATTAAGCATTCACCCTCTAATTTTTCTGTAGACTCAGTGTTCTTTTCTTTGCAGCTGTCAACAATTGCTGATAGCATTGACCATGTGTTCCCTGTTACGGGTGGATTCCATGCCCTTCGAGGCGTCATTGACTCTGTGAGTATGAGATGAACATAGTGGTGGGCTTTCTCCTTACTTTTGAAAAAATGGATCCCCATTTTCAGAGGCATAACCAGGGTAATGCATTTGAAAAGTGCTAACAGCTGTGTAGTCCTTTCGCAAAAGAGAAATGAACTCGTGCGCCAAAAAAAATGCATTAAAATGGGAAATTGTTAGATGATGATATATGAGAGGTTCCTCCACACTAATCCTGCTCTCCCTTTCTTCCCCTCAACATGTAGTAACTTTTCACCAGTATCTTAGGACTTCTTTCTCTGGAGGGTGCTGGGCAGAGACTCAAGCCCTAGTAGCCAATGACTTGTTTCTTGTGGTTTGCCCTGATCTGGTCTGGGCACCCTTCCTAATTATGACTCTGTTTTATATTATATGTTTTCTAGATCCTGAAGAAATCTTGTATTGAAATCTTAGCAGTAGAGCCATCAAGTGTGTGTGCAGGAGGTAAGTTGGAATCATTGGGGTTATTAAATTAACTGCAGAGGAAAAAGATCATACATCAATGCCTAAAATATGTGTGACTGGGTAATAACAAATAACTGGAATATGTGATGATTTAAAATTTTTTAACATCTATTATCCAATTTGGTCCTCATATCAACCTTATAGAATATACAGTGCAAATATAATTCTCTCCAATTTATAAATGAAACTGGGAGAGGTTAAGGATCAAGGTCACACAGATAGTAAATAAAAAGCAAGAACTGGGGCTCAACTCCTGTTTTTTCTATCTGGTGCCCTTTATTGCCCACTACACTGCCTATCTGATGAGAGATGTGTGAAAATGCATTTGGGGATCTGAGACTAATATTTTTGCCCTGTACATCATGAAAGAGCCTGAGGTGGTATTGTTGTGATTTCTTCTGGAGCAGTCTTCATCTACTTCATGATAAGGTAAAAATGATTATACTGTTTTGAGCTCTTAGAGCTCTTAGAGCATTGTGATGGAAATAACATCAGAGTGGAACCAGGACAAACTTGTATTCAAAATCTGCCCTGCTTTAGTGATATGACCCCCTCACAGGTCATCTCACCTCTGAGCCTCAGTTGTTTCAATTGGAAAAAATGAATAATAAGACCTGTAATATCTGTCTCATAGGGTGTTACAAAGATCAAATGAGATATTATGTTGGTAGCAATTTGTCTGGGCTCACTCTCCCAGTTTCTGCTCCCACTCCCAATGACAAAATGGGTTCTCAGTTGACCATTTTTCCCTTCAGGGTTCTATCATTGGGTAAATCTGAAGGGCTGGGATATTCTAATAGTATTATAACAATTACATATTATTATTATTTCTATTGCTGTTATTCATGAGTATCCATTTTCAATGTTAATATTGATTAACCAATTGCTTATCAATTAGCTCTTACAAAAATGTTTTCTGAGAAGGTATACAGCAAGAATAGAAGTTACAAAAAACACACCCCATTAGAGAAATGCAAATTAAAACAAACTTAAGATATAATTTTACACCTGCCAGATTGATTAAAATGATAAAAGAGGAAAGTGACAAATGTTGGAGTGGGTATGGGGAAATGGGACATAAATTCATTGTTGGTGGAATTGTGAACTGAGCCGGCCATTTTAGAGAGCAATCTGGAATTATGCCCAAAGAATTCTTAAACTAACTATACCCTTGGACTCAGCAATAACACTACTAGGTCTATGTCCAAACATAATTAAGGAAAAAACTATATGTTCTAAAATGTTTATAGCAGTTCTTTGTGGTGGACAAAGAACTGGAAATTGCTGGAATTCCCATCAGTTGGGGAAATGGTTGAACAAGTTGTGATATATGGTTGTGATGGAATACTACTGCTCTTTAAGAAATGATTTAGCTCAATGATTTTAGAAAAATATGGAAAGACTTGCATGAAATAATGAAATGAGCAGAACCAAAGGAACATTGTATAGAGTAACAGCAATATTGTTTTAAGAGAGACTTTGAATGAATGGGTTATTTTGACTATTATAAATAACCAAATTAACTATAAAGGACATAAGAAAAAAATCATATGAACCCAGGGAAAGAACTAATAAATGGAAGTATGTATAGAATAATTTTACATGTATGTACATATGTTTTTTGTCTAATGGTAGCCATCTCTAGAGTGGGGGAGAGAGAAAAAAGAAATTTACATAATAGTTTTGTTTATTTGAAAGAAATAGCAGGTTGTGCATAATAGATTTGCAGGTTTATGTGTAATAATCTGTTTTGTATATAGAAATACTAGTTTTATTCCATAAATTAAAAATAAAATTTCAAAAAAAATCTCCCAGTGAACCCACTGCTGACCTGCGTAAGACGGGCAGCTTCTCAAGTATTATTCCTCATCAGATTCAGCTGCTGCTGCAACTCCTAAGAGGTCCCATTGCCAGAACCTCTTAGACTACTTTGTGCCAATCTCACTGGTTTCTAAGGCACTTGAATCCAAGAAGACTCAGTTTCCTAAGATCAGGAAAGATGAAGCAAAGGTGACATACATTCATGAACGTGTGGCAGCCTGATGACAGGTAGGGCTTCCTCTTCCCCCTTCCCTTCCCCTCCAACAGTATGCAGTAATCTTTGTAACTTAAAAGCTGCTAAGGAGGAGAGAGACCACACCTTTCAAATCTCTTGTGGCTCAGAAGCTAATTCTCCACTCAGCACTAGCTCCTCTGTCATTCGTGACCAAAAGAAGGCTCCAAACCTCCACAGGTTGGAAAGGTGGCAAGCAGAGAATTCTGTGTATGGCCTAAGCACTGCACCTTCGTTGGTTAGTGCCACCATTATATATAGAAAGCACTATGATATATCATTACTAAAGGTTTTGGCTTCCCAGATGTCAAAAATTTGATAAAGAAAAGCTTCATGAAGCTTCTGCTTTGTAGAAAATTATCATAGCTTAAGCCAACAACTGGTAAGAGTAGTAACCATTGTCTCCATTTTGCACCAACCTTTTGCATCTTAGCAGAAAAGACATTTCCTTAAGAAATATGCCTCCTGATGTATCCATGGTCATTAAATGCCTTTTTATGTTGGGTTGACTTGCCATGCTTGTTTTGGATTCCTTCTGCTCTGCTCCAGCCTCTACCTGTATTCTTTTGGAGCTAACAGGATGGTCCAGAAGTAGTAGCATCAGTGGCAGCTTGTGGTAAAGTTATGACGAGCTCAGAATAGGCTTATTTAGAGTTCTTTTGAACCGGCATGTTCTTAAAATGTGCAAGACCTACCAACCTTCATGCTGAAACTTGGCTGTGGCTCTGGAACTATAAAAGGAGTATTTCCAACTTATGTGAACAGACCAGATGTTTAGAATATCTCTCTTCAGTGGAACTGATGTGTTAGAAAAAATAATAATCAGAATTTATTAAAGCATGTTATGGGGGATTTAAGTGATTTGTGATGGATTTTCAGAATCAGCTCTTAAACTGTCCCCTAAAGAGATGACCATGACCTGACAACAAAAACTAGTCCCATTTTGGTGAGAATAGGCCAAGAAGTTTGGGCAGAAATATTGGTCTTTTAGGCAAGCTGTTTTGAAGGAGCATGCTGGGAAAGAAGTTCTGTTGAATTGTTATTGAGGTTGACTGTAAGAGGAAGCATATTTAGCATGGAATGGCAATGTTGTCATCACTACAAAAGATTTCTTTCTTTTCAGAGTTTCCAGTTTCTTCATATGTAGAATGAGGGCGTTGGACTAGCTGCTCTCTAATATTTTGTGATTAATTCTTGCCATGGAAGTACTTAATGACTGGCTGTGTTTAAGTTCATGCATTTGAGAAAGAGGTAGAAGAATACAGGGAATGAACTCAGGGGGAAAAACCAAGGAGAAGGGTGTGTTAGAAAGAAGAAAGGGAGGATCCAGGAAGTATTAGTTCCAGGATTCAGAACTTTACTGAATCCTGTCCTATTCTCATGTCCTGGTTTCTTCTCATCATGTTCCTGAGGAAGAGATTACCATCCAGGACATCTCTGAGTCCTTTGTTATTTTAGAAAGAAGATGTTTATAAAAGAGGCCCATTAGCAGAGCGGATAGAGGCATGCTTCTGACACAAGCTTGCTCTGTGACCTTGGACAAGTTGAAAACTTTGCTCTAGGCAAGTCTCTAATGCTTGAAGTTGTTGAGAAGTTGCCAACAGACATCAGTAGAGAACATTCCCTTGTGTTGGGGTTCCCTCTGCTAATGAAATCACGGGTCTGATACCTATCCCTAAAAAATAAAAAGAAGTCAATATGACATTTGTAAGAAATTTTAGTGTTCGTATGGGTTCCCAGACAGGTAGCTACCTGTTATAAAGTCAATAAGATCACAGAGGAGTGATAGATTTACTTTTTATAAAGATAATGGTAGCTTATAATACATGTCTATTGCTTTGTAACTAAGTTACTAGGAGTATATAGAAAATAAATAACTTACTTGCCCAGGTCACACTTAACTAGTAGTAAGAGGCAGGGGTGGTATTTGAATACAGGTCTTTTGACTTCAAGGTCAGATCTGCATCTACTGTACTATACTGTCTACTGTTGATATCAAGGAATTATTTATTAAGTACCTATTATGGGCCAGCCACTATTAGCTAGAGAGTCTAAGTGATTTATATGCCCAAGATCACAGTTAGTTGGGGAGCCAAAATTCTTGTGAGGTTTTTTTCTGCTATTCTTATGACTAATTTAGAATATTGAACTTGGAGTCAGGAAGATCTGAATTCAAATCCTATCCCAGACACTCACTAGCTAAGGAACCCTGGGCAAATCACTTTACCTTTGGCTGCTTCAGTTGCCTTATCTGTTAAGGAGATAAGATCTCTTTATAAGTTTGGACGGGATTCTGTTTTGAAAGTCCTATACTTCTTTGTTAACTATAAACTACTTGTTATTCAGTGACACTGTTGTCCTCAATGTGTCAATGCTGTCCATTGAGTTTTCTTGGCAAAGATACTGGAGTGGTTTGCCATTTCCTTCCCCAGATCCTTTTACAGAAAAGGAAACTGAGGCAAATAGGGATTAAGTGATTTAGCCAGGTTCACACAGCTAGTAAGTGCCAGAGGTTAGATTTGAACTTAGGTGTTCCTGAGTCCAAGCTCAGTACTCTATCCATGGCACCACCTCACTACCCCTATAAACTACTACTGAAGTTGAAAAGTATAGACTTTTATTGGTCAGAATAAATATTTCATTAAGTGTCATTCCATGCTAGGTGTCATTTTTTCTGTTTTTATCTTTAGCATCCACTCTACTTTTCCTCCTATTTCTTATGAGCATGATCTCCTTCTTGCCATTATTTTTTTAAACACTGATCAATAACCTTCCCTCTGTTATTTCAACAGTCTTCCTGCCTCGATGATTAAAATCAATGCATAAATTTTTCCCATTGTCATGAATGTCATTTCTATTCTCATCTATTCAGCTTCAGATTTAGATTTAGGGTTTTTGAGTCATTTGCAAAAGCTTCAGCTGACCAAGCCAGTGCATTGTCGATTGATGACAGCTCTCTGACACCTCATGTTTTCTGAACCTATAAATCTGTAGTGTTTGACAGTGGGATGGGATAAAATATTGGAGGCTTCATCTGCTTCTGGTGATTTTAAGTGACCAAGACATGCCTGGAAATAGGCTATCTGGGTGAGGCGGAGGAGTCCCTGCTCCTACTTTGACAGCATCATTGTTTTGATTATGCTTGTGGGACACAGATGTAATTGAAAGGTTTTGCTGGGATGTGGCATCCAAGCAGCCGTGTCAAATCCCAGGTGAGGATGCAAGCTGTCAGCCTCTCATCAGAGTCACACAAGCGGAGCCGACAGCCAAACTTCAACACACCAGCGCCAACCCGCCATCTCACTGCCAGCACTGCCCAGTTATTTCACTGTTGACCTTTTTCCCTTTGCTGGCTTGTCAAAAGATGCAACGTTCAGACTGACAGTAACACAGGAAGAAAAGAATGAAGCCAGAGCCAGGACCCCAAATTAGATAGAATTAGCCATTTCAAGTGTCCATCAGCTAGGATGAATTAATGGACAAGAACATTTGATGATGTAGAATGGGCTAGAGAGAGGGGGAGGGAGACAGAGAAAGAAAGAGAAGGATTTGTGTAAGGGAGAGGAGACGAACAGAATATGGGGGAAAATATTCAGAGACTCAATCATAGTCACTGTCTATTATTTGTGAATGGATAGAATTTTTTCCACATTTTACTACAGTAAAATCTTGATTAATCAGAATGATGAAGAATTTTCTGTTATTTGGAAATAGAGATAATAAGAGGTAGAGGTATTTGGGCTGAATTTATACTGACCTCAGAACATTCCCCTTTAAGTTTGTTTTATGACTGTCTGATTTGTGACTTGCCTTTTTCCTCCTAATAGAGGAGTCTAGATTCAAACTCATACTTTAATCAGCAAATAATTGTGGAGTACCTGCTATGTTCAGGGAGACAGAATCTCAAAGTTGAAAGAAACTTTAAGATGTGTTCTAGGTCAGTCAAAACTGAACCAGAATATCCACAGCATTATTCTGGACAAATCATAATTCAACCTCTGCTTGAAGATTTCCAGTCATGGTGACTATAATTCTTCTAAAAACAGCTGCTTGTACTTTCAGACATCTCTGAAATTCAGACAATTCTATCTATATCTATCCATCTATCTAGCTATATCAGACAATTCTATTGTTCCGTAGTTTTTAGTCTTCACGACTCCACTTGGGATGTTCTTGGCAATGATACTCGAGTGGTTTGCCATATCATTCTCTAGCTCATTTTGCAGAGGAGGAAACGGAAACAAACAGAATTAAGTGACTTGTCCAGGTTCATGCATAAATTATAAATATTAGAAATATTTTTAGTGTGGAGCTCAAATTTGCCTTGTTATAGGTAAATAACTGGTAGTCTGGCTGGATCTGGAGTTAGGAAGACCTGAGTTTGAGTCAAGTCTCAGATACTTTGTGACTATATGACCCCATGCAAGCTATTTCACTTATTGTTTCCTCAGTTTCCTCAACTAAGAGGAGAAGAATAATAGCACCCACCTTCCATGCTTGTTGTGGGGTTTGAATGAGTTAATATTTGTAAGTCACTTAACCTAGTGCCTGACAAATAGGAAATACTATATAATCGTTACTTATTATTATTATTATTAATTATTATTATTATAGCTTCTACCCATTGTTCCTCTATCTAGATTATTGGGTAGATTAAATCTTATCCCCATTCGACATGACAGTCGAAATCCTTGAAGTTAGCTTTTGTGTTCCCTAATTCTTCTTTTCTCCAGGCTGAATATTTCTTTATCATTTATGGAATAGTTAATCATATCTTTATCTATAATGGTATCCTTTTTCCCCCCCACAGTGAAGATGTATTCTATCACTGTCCTTCCTCAAATAAAATGTTAGAACCAGAAAAAATATCTCTGATCAGAGCAGAAAACAATTGTATAATCATGGTATATGTTCAAATAATGCCTTTCATAGTGAATCCTAAAATTGTACTTATTTTGGCTGCTATCCCACTGTTTACAATATGAACCTGAAATCTACTAAAAATTTATTTTTACATCAACTTATCTAAAGCTATATCTCTTTCATGTTCTATGCAGTTGATACTCATGGGATTTTATATTTATTCCTCTCATAGTTTATTTATTACATGGATATCCAACCTTTTATCTCTTCTGGGCCACATCACCCAACAAAAACTTATTAGAGACTATGTCAGTTAAAGGTTAAGTTAGTCTGTGATGTTGCAATGGTACACATGATCATCTGTTTCTTCATTTTCTGGGTATGTGATGCAGGCCACATGGATGGGCTTTGAGGGCCAGTTGTGACTCTCAAGTCTCAGGTTGGACACACCTGCTATTAGATTTGATTCATCATTCTGACATGTCAAGATTTTTTGGATCTTGATAGTCAATCAACACAGTAGCTTTCACTACCAATTTTGTGTCACCTGCAAATGTAAGCATGACTATGATTTTGTATAGGCAATTGATTAAAATGTTGACTAGCTTAGGACACAGAGTGGGATATTAGGGACATTCCACTGGAGATCCCCATCCAACTTACCTTGCAATTAATGGTCTAGTGTGGGTGTTTTTAACCTTGGATTCAGAAACTTAGATGGATGGAGTGGGGGTAAAATCTTTATTTTCACTAACTTTTGATTTTCCTTGTAACCCTGTGTTTTATTTTATGCATGTAAAAATAATATTTTAAAAGGGAGTTCATAGATTTCAGCAGATTTCCAAAAGGAGTCCATGATGCAAAAAGATGATGAACCCCAAGTTCAATTATACAACCAAATCTGTATTCATCTAATTATCATCTACCCTCACATCTAGGCAACCCAACATGAGGGAATTTGTTCAGTACTTTGTTGCATCAAGTTATGTAATTTCTATGAGATTCTTTTGGTCTTCTAGTCTAGTGGATCTGCCAGAAAAAAATAAATTATCTTCATCTGGCATGGTTTTCTCTTAGTTATCAGAACATTTCTCTCCAAATAGTCACAAATCATCCATTATGATGTTGCCAGAAACAAATTGAGTCAAGCTTACTTGCCTGTAACTTAAGGAATTCACCTTATCTTTAAATATCTCTCTCTATTAGAACATTTGCATATCTCCCATCCTTCAGAACCTCTCCAATTCTCCTTTATTTTTCAAAGATCACGGAGACTCATCAATCAGATTGTCCAATTCTTTTAGTTCATCTGAGCCCAGTTACTTGAATCCAGCAGACAGCTAACTGCTCTCTTGCCATCTTATTACTTATCTTGAGTATCAATTCCTTTTGAAAGATGCAGAAGAAATATGCTTCAAAACAGAGAGAATGAGCAAGAGGGATCCAGCTTGCTGGAGAAGAGTTCAGATGCTATCAATTATCGACCCTGATAAAATGAAGACCTGAGAGACAATGAAGTGCATCTACATGTGGAACTGGTCACATTTTCTACTTTACCATCTTGGTATTCTCCTTATGTCTTCAAAAAGAAAAAAAAAGATGTTCAGCGATGAGTGAATGAATTTTCTTTGGTTTCAAACTTTGAAAAACAATTTTTATATTTCTCCTCCTTTTTTCCTAATGAAGGAAGATTTCAAGATAAGCAATTAGGTCTTTCATTGATTTCTGTTGCTAGAGGTGATCATCTACACTGGCAAATATCTCTGTGAGGGCAAAGACTGGCCTTATTTATGTTTATCTCCTTCCTGGCCAAACACAGGATGTCTCATACATAGTAGGTATTTAGTGATTTAATGGATAGATGAATGACTGAATGAAACCAACTTTTGGGGAAGAAGATAGAGTTCCCATTTTGACCTGGATTAGCTCTGGAGTCAAAATAACAAGATTTATTTCCATCCTCTGGTGTTCATTATCTATGTGATCTTGGCCAAGTCACTTAATTGCCAAGATTTTTGTTTCCTTGTCTGCAAAATGAAGGCTATGGACAACATTTTCTAGCCCTAGAGCTGAGACCCTATAAGGCACAGTGAAAAGAAATACTGAAGTTTTGAAAAAAAATTTTAAGGGAAATTTAATCTATTTCTCCTAGCCATTTCAATTCGCTGTCTCCATTCCTTTGCATCAGCTGTTCCTTTCCCCCCCTTCACTCCCCAGTTAGCTGGTGTTTCCTTTGTATGCAGTTTCTTATAGTTTATTTGTCATCATTTTCAAGAGATTGCAAACTCCTTAAGGATAGGATTTTTTTCCATTTGTGTTTTTATTCCCCCCAGCAGCTCATGCAGTGACTGACTATTGGTGGATGTTTACTGATTATACACAGTAGGTGCCTAATAAATTTTGATTGAATTGAATTAAAGGGGAAAATCCTACAATCAAGGATGTTCCTATTATATACTACCCATAAACTATGTAATAAGTTCTATGGCCCTTCAGTTCCTATACTTCTATGGTATAATAACCCCTAATGGAAAATTACTCTTCTCTCTACTTATTAGATTGAGATGTAGTCACCCTTTGATTTTATACACACACATAAAATATTCTGCAAATTTAAAAGTGCTTGATAAATGTTATATTCAATCATTTCATTTAAACCAACTTTTTGTGACCCCAAAGGTGTTCTCCTGGCAATAATATTGTAGTGATTTGCCATTTCCTTTTCCAGCTCATGTAATAGATGAAGAAACTGAGGCAAACAGGATTAAGTGACTTACCCAGGGTCACACAGCTACTAAATGTCTGAGATCAGATTTGAACTCACAAAAATGAGTCTTCCTTCATTCAGGCTCAGCTTCAGTAGTCTCTATCCAACACATCATCTCACTGTCCCCCACCCCCCCAAAAAAAGTTCACCAGGTAGAGGAAGGGTGAGTTGTTAATGTTGTTGTCCAGTTGTTTCAGTAGTATCTGAATCTTCATGACCCCATTTGGAGTCTTCTTGGCAGAGATAACTGGAGTAGCTGTGTAAACCTGATTGTCACTTTGCCCTGTTTGCCTCAGTTTCCTCATCTGTAAAGTGAGCTGGAGAAGGAAATGGCAAACCAGTCCAGTATCTTTGCCAAGAAAACACCAAATGGGGTCACATATAGTAGAACGTGACTGAAATGACTGACTACATCTCATGTTCTATCTATGCACCACCTAGCTGTCCAATATAAATGTTAACTGTTAGTATTATGGAAGTAGAATATGGAAGAAGAACTGGTTGGCTCTGAATAGCTTCTGAGGGGAAAGAAGCAAAAATAACAGCCAGGTTTTGATTAATGGAAACTGAATTGTAGCTGTAGTATTGGAAAAGATAAGTCAGAAAGCAGAGGATTTCTCCCCAATACAAGGGGTAAGAGTGCCCACATATAGAATAAATATTTTATAATAATAATGTCTGTTATATTCTCTTATAAAGAAAAAAGGCCTTAAGGTGGTATTTTTGCAAGGTTTTTATTTGCAACCAATCTGCCTATTGCTACTAGCCATGCTCAGCTGCATCTTCTGGTTTCCATTTCTATTCATTTTCCAGTTCCTTTTCTTTCTTTCTTTTTTTTCTGAGTTGAAAGAAAGGAGAAAAGAATTTTTATTGACAATTGTTGGTTCCTTGTTGGTTACATGTTGTAGCTTGCTCCAGTTCCTTTTCCTAAGGAGCTCACAATCTAATGGGGGAAGACAACACTTAAAATAAGAGAAATCTACCCAGTTCAGGGCCAGATGAGTGAGAAATGGAGATGCTAAGGGAGGAAGTCAGGGACCATATAGTCCAATAGGCCAAATATTACTTAAATATCACTTAAGTAATACATCCAGAACTAAAATTGAATAGGAAAGCAACCAGGGAGTCAGAAAAGTAGATGAATGTGATTCAGACTTTCCCGACTCTTTTCTATTCATTCAATCAATCAATATTTATTAAGTGCCTACCATGTGGCAGCAATATGCTAAGCAAAGAGATTCAATTCAAGATTCAGTCATTGTCCTGACCCATGTGCTGTACCTTTGCCTCCCTGTCCTCACCATTCTTTCTCCCACTCAGATTATTCTTTCATTTGATGTTAAAGACTAAATTATGGTATCACATTTTTATTTAATATTTTAATCTGAACAAGCTGCTCATTAGACAGATCCTTACCTGAACATCTTTGGACAGGCTCTCTTCATTTCATTATTGGTACTCTAGATTATTATGACGCGATGGGGGAAATATACTTTCCCCCACATATTATGATATTGTTTGGCCGTAGAAGTAATGAAACTATTAATTAATTTTGAAAATTCTCTTAGTCTAATTTTTGTAAATTATAGAATTACCAAATCTCAGTTAGAAGGAACCACAATGGGTCACTATTCAACCTGTACTTTAAAAAAAGTGATAGCAATCATTTCTTTAGTGTTGTGAGGTTTGCAAAATGTTTTATATACATTATTTCATGTTATTCTCATGACAGTCCTGTGAGATAGCTGCTGTTATCATCCCCATTTGCAGATAAATAGGTTCTAAAAAGCTAGTAAGTAACAGAGGCAAAATTTAAACCCAGGTCTTCTTGATTCCAAGTTCATTCGCTATGTTGCCCCCTTATTAACAAAATTGAACATAAATTTAGATAATCCAGTTTTATCCCACACTTTAATCAATTAACCAACCATCATTTCTTGAGTTTACTATGTCACTAGGGATACAGTGCCAAAAATAAGCCAATCCCCAAACTACTGCTCTATGGCCAGGCTTTGAAAAATGAAATGACATTCATAGTGAGCAGCTTCTAAGACTGTCCCATTTCCTATGTTTCTCACACCTTTCCTTTGTGCTCAAGGGAATCTTTCCTGTCCACCTGATCTCTGCTAAGCTTCTTGGATCCCCTTCCAGCAGACTCTGTGGGATTTGATACTGTCAGCCTGTAGCTTCCATGACAAATAGGTCTTGTGGAAGCATCCTAGTACATATAGCACAAACTATAAAGTAGACATTTTCACTGTTACCAAAGAAATACATTTGAAACTCAAATTTACCCTGGGAAGGAGGTCATTTCTCATTCCAGTTATCCACAGTAGCTTCCAATTCGGCATCCTAAGATGGCAGCCAGGTCTCTTCACAGCACAGAGTGGCAAGCTGAGGCTAGCCTGTAGACTATTTCAAAACAATATCATTCTCAGTTGTCTAGAGTTTTTTGAATAATATGCAGAGATTGATCCACTAACAGTTTGGCAGCAATTGTTTGTCTAGTTCCTTTCAACCCTGTAGCAGTCACACCTTCCCTGTAAGAAAAGGTTTGAACAGGGTGAGAAAAGTTAGTGACAAAACCAAGAGAATTACAGTAACAGATGGATTTCTTTTGGTATAGGGATACAATTGAGTTGAACAAGAGATTGCTCAATAACACAATCGCATTAACCCAGCACCATTTCCACGGCCAAATGTCTGGAAAAACTATATTCCTGCCAATGACATGCAGTGTTCTACAATCTGGCCTTGCAGGAGGACACGTACAATGTCCGGATTGTCCAGTCTTAACAATGGAATTAATCAGCATGACACTGGGTTCTCTATTTGCAAAAATAAGGGAACAATTTGGGGTCTGTCACTTTATAGAGGCTCCTTCACCAGCAACTTAACTTGACCATTCCCAAGTCATGCTTTTTGCTTATGCACAAAACTTTTCATTCATTTTTTAAAATATATTATTATTTAAATGCCTATTATTTACACGTGGTAGATGTCTGAGTTAGCTATGTTACTGTATACAGATAACATCTACAGAAGAGGAAGATCCCTGAGTTGGATACATTATTGTATATAGATAATATCAACAGAAGAAGAATTAAACTGGCCAGAAGCAGCAAATGTATTCTATGTAAGTCAATGTTACCAAGAGAATACTTGTTTGAGCCAGGATAATAAGGGACAAGAGAGCTGAATTTGGAATCAGGATTTGGGATTAATTCCCAGCTCTGCAATTTACTATTTTTGTGACCTCAGGTATATCCCTTTAATGTCGGTGGACCTCAGTTACCTTATCTATAAAATTGCATATGTGTTGGACTAAGTGTCCTTTCTATAGTAAATATAATCCCATAAACTTAAAAAATGGTCTTAAGGGATGGAAATAGTGGAATAACTATAACTTTATCTCTTTCAGAGAATGTCTTTAAAATTGTCCCATATGCTGATCACTCACCTGTGTTCCAATTTATCTTTCTTCATATATTGTAGGCATGCTAGCATGAATTAGCAAGTCAGATCTACTTGTCTAACTTACACCTACCTCATGCCCTCCAGGCTCACATCTCCAACTGCCTATTAGACAGACACTTTGAATCATATGTCCCATAAGATATCTTAAATTAAACATGTCCAAAACTGGATTCATTGAAAGAGACAGAGAATGAAAAAGAGAACATGGTTAATGAATAGAGACAGATCTAGGGGAGGAAGTGGGAACAGAGCCTTAGCAAAACTTCTTTAACTTCTGAAACTGGAGAGAAGGAATAAAAGATGGGGAGTGGGGAATACACAGAGAGATTATTAGGTGGAGAAGGAAGGAAAGAGTCATCACAATAGGTGACAGTCATTTTGGTAAATTAAATGAGTTCTCATGTCAAAAGAAAAGGATATGTGGGCATAGCTTGGATACAGTTCTTGGAGAATTTCTTGGGTTGTTATAGAAGTATGTCCATGTGGCTGCTCTTGGCCTCAACAGATTTTCCCTGTGTAAATGTATTTCCTTTCTACTCAATGTCCATCACTCATTTTGGACCATGGGCAAAATGCCCACAAAATGCCACAGACTAACTTGAACTCTCCAGAATACTCTCAGGGAGAGGAAGAGACTGAAATGAAACAGATTACCAACTTGTGAATGTACAGTCCTCTCCTCACACATGAGCCCCCCACAGTAATTCCTCACAAATTCCTATACAAATTTGGTCTAATATTTCTCTAAAACAGAAAACCAATGATATTTTTGTTTGAATTATTCATTTCATTTCTCACTATGTATTTGAAGAGTTCAGTCTGGAATGGAATGAAAATGTGGCTGACTTGGGCATCCTCTTTAAAATAGAGGTTCCAGGAGGAATTGGTCAATCAGAGAGAGAAGACAGATTGTCAGATAAGGTACTTCCACTGTTAGAATGGAGGTACTTCCACTCCAGACATGGAGTAACATTGAGGGTGAAAAGTTTTCTATGGCATAGTAGGGAAAGTCTATTCAGTTCAACCTGGAGAGGAATGAATGCATGGCTAGCCTGGGCATCCTCCTTAAAATGATTAATTATTTTGACCTTGTCACAATTTAGTCTATTATTTGCACATAGTAATAATTGTGATTATTCCATTCTAAAAGAATCTCTGTCTTCTATAGCTATCAAAACCATTTTGAAAAATGAGTCTATTCTACTCTGCCAACCACTCCCCATCTGCCTTCTTGGCTGGCTGAAGTCCTTGTTGTAGCTACATATCATTTCTTCTCACTAGAAACACGTATGCATGCACACATGTTCAAAGTAAAGGTCCTTAATGAAGTTGTAGATTTTGCTTTTGTTGGTCATTTTTATATGACCCTTTTGCATCAAACCAAATGAACCTTTTCTAGTAACAAAACAATCAAGTAAAACCAGACAAAATAGAGTTCCAATGAAATAATACATGCCCATTGTCCACCCATAGATCTCTACTTCTCCAAGAAAAAGAGGGAGGTGCATTTTGTTAGCTCTTTTCTGGCTTCAAGATTTATATGGCATTATATATAAAGTGTTCAGTTTTGATTTAGTGTTTTCTTTGCTTACATTATTGTAGTCATTATCTCTCTCTCTCTCTCTATATATATATATATATATTGCCCCTGGTTGCTTGCTTCACTCCACATAAGTTTATACAAGTCTTCCTATATTTCTCTGAATTCTTCATTCATTGTCTTTTATAGTTCAGTAGTCATCCATTGCTTGGAGTTTGTCATAGTTTGTTCAGCCATTTGGGGCATTTGATTTAATGATCCTGTCAAGAATCTTGAGTCTATTACTTTAGTCATAAATGAATATGAAAGGAAAGACCTCTATCCTCTGATCAAGTGACTGATTTAACTGGTCAGGGAGGATATTTTATAGTTGTTAAGCTTACCAAAAGGAAGAAAATAATCCATCCTAAGCTGAGTTTTGGAATTCAAGGTTCAAATTTCTTCAGCCAAGAAACTCGCAATTGAAAAAACCACTGCATTTACTCCTTTGTCCTTAAGAATTTATGTGGGATTCAGAGTATTAGAACCTTACCCTTGACTACACTTCCCAGCAAAAATAAGGGAGATTAAGTTAGGCAACAGAATAAGACATGGTTCCCATGAGTCCCACACAAACCAGAGATCATTACTCATAAAATGACAGCAGTAGCAGAACAAGTGGGTTCAGTGTTCACAATATTACATCCATCCAGTATATGTTACCTTGCCTGGACCTTGGCAGAAGCAGACAGTTGGTGTTTTTTGTTATTGTTTTTTTAATGCCATTATCAACGGTACTGAGGTCAGATTTCAGGCCAAGATTCCCTTGAGTTACACCGGATGAGGATTTGGCCCAATGTGAAGATACTGACTCAAGAATAGCAGCTGCTAAGTAGAAGTCCCAGGGGCTGATTTGAGGGGAGGAGTCAGTTGAAAGACAGGATCAGATGGAAAAATGGAGCCAAGCCATTTCTCATGTGGCCCTTTGAATTTTTATCTTTGCAGAGTCCTTCCAAGTGGTTGTGCGAGGCAATGGCTTCTATCATGCACGGAATATTGACCAAGTTCTCTGCAGCTTTAAGATCAATGACACCGTTACCATTAGTAAGTAGAGATTCCACTGCCTCTGAGTCATGTCTCCATAAGTACCATAGAAAAAGCATTGAATGTATGTGAGTCCGGACACCTGGTTCTCACATTGCATCTTGTTGCCTGCTCTTGTACTGCCAGTAGATTTAGCTTGAGGGTCATATAAAAATACAAAAACAAACAGAGATGGGCTCTCGGGCTATAGTTTACCAGACCTGGGATAGATGATATCTTGAATTTCTTTTCCTCTCTAAGAGCTTATGAGTTTAGTTTCTAACAGTTTAGAAAATATGAGCTCATTCATTCTTACTGCAATCCCTATGCGATACATAGGAGAATGAGATTGTCTGGTCCCATTTTCAAATGGAAAAATTGTACCGTATTGGAGAGAATTGTTGTGAACACTATTAAAAAAGTACCCAACTCTAGATATCTTTGAACTATTATTTTTGTGTTAGTTACTGTGATTTGTCTATGATTTCATCTTTGTATGAGATTCTCAGTTCTCCCTTTGCCTTATATGGAACTTCATCCCTATATGGAACACTCCCTCCACCAATGCAGAGTACTTCACCATATCTTATAGTGTTATAGAGCTCCCTAGAACTGAGAGGGTTAAGTGATTTCATCCTGGATCACTCAGCTAGCATATGTCAGAGGCTGGGCTTGAGGCCAGGTCTCACTGACTCCAAGACCAACTCTCTCTCCACTACACCATATGACATCTAATTAAAGAGTATATTACTTAGCTAATTCTCCATACCCTCTCTTGGTCCCTGGTTCAACCATCCTAGTTACGAATTTTGTTAATGGTTCTAGATCACTAAAATTAGTCATCTCCCTGGGCTCATTGGTGCCTGGATGTTTCTTTATGAACTTTAGAGACTAGTTCAAGCATGATTCTTGATGAACTAAAGAACAAATCAGTGTAGAATAAAGGTTTCTAATTATACCCCTTGGTTTTCAGAAAACCCTACAGCACTCTCTGTTCATAATGAAATTCAATAATTTCTGTAGTTTACCTTGCCTGTACACTAAAATAAAATAGAGATTAATTTATAATATAATAGCAACTATTTCCAGTACTCCTTGATGGGTATCTTGTAACCCCAGGGGAGCTTGAATTCACCAAGTTGGGAACCTCAGGTCTAGACCATACCCCCTGCTTTCTGAAAAGTCTCAATTTATTCCAATGGTCCTACTCAATGAGAAGCTTCCAGAGGATAAGGACTGTCTCCCTTTTGTCTCTGATACAAAGGAATAATCATTTCATTGAACAGAATAGTGCCCACTCTAGAAGAGATTCCCCCATAGGGATTTTTAAGTCCCTAGAGCTACTTCTCTATCCTTTCTACAAGTCTGCTATTTTTTCTCACCACTTTGGACTTTAAGGCCTAATGATTCCATGGAACAGAGGTCAAAAACTGTTATCCTGGCTATCTCGGTTCAACTCAGGACGGGACCATTCCCAAAGTTCTCTTTTAATCTGCCTGCCCAATCACTGGGCTGTGAAACAAGGGTCTGGCTCCCAGCCAGTTCCCAGGAATTCATCAAAGGAGGCACTGCAGCAAAAAAAAAAAAAAAAAAAAAAAAAATGAATTGGCCTCTGGAATCCAAGCAGAGAAGCCAAGGATGGCATCAATCACAGAGACCAAGCTTTTTCTGTCCCCAGGCAGGGCCTGTTTCTAAAAGAGTTTTACCCACTTGGCAAGGGAATGACAGATTTCCCGCATTCTAGTTCATTTTTGTTCTAGTACTGAACAAGTACTGAAGAGAGGTGTCCGTTTTCAGAATGGTCATGCTGAACCTTTCTCCATCTCAGACTTCACCACGAGAGAAAACAAGACTGCATCCTGAGTCATGACTTCTCATCCTAGTTCTGGCTGGTTCAAACAAGTGTGTGTGTGTGTTTGTGTGTGTGTGTGTGTGTGTGTGTGTGTGTGTGCATATGCATATGTATATTTATATGTATTTATGTGTGTAGGTATATATGTACACACATACATATTAACTCCCTCACATTATGGTCTTCTTCAAGAATGAAGGACATAAAAAAAACCCATTCATTCCAGAAGAAGAAATAGAAATCAAGAGAGGGGAAATAGTATGTCCCAAGTGCTCCCAAGTGGGTTCAAACAGCACCAGCAACAAAAGGTATTTGGAAGTTATGTAGTCAATGTGACCAGAGTATATATGTATATGACAGATAGATGATAAAGAGATAGAGATAATCACCACTGGGGGGGGCTGAATCTTTTCCAACTTCTTTTGTGTATTTCCCAGGAAAGTGTGTTTATCCTGGATGAAGATATATCACAGATTTCCAGGCCTGGACTCTTCTCCCATAGAACCATTTCTATGTCACCATTACTCTCTTCATTCCCTACATATCTAGCTGTATTTGAGGAAAAGCATCCCTACATATACACAACAAGAACTGTACTTCTTTCCTTTGAATTCCTCCCCAAATTTCATATTGAGACCAGCTTGATCCAAAATAGTACCCAAATCATTTTTCAGAATTGCTTTCAATTAGCTTGAATTGCCTCCTTCGCTCTTCCCTAAGATGCCTTGGCTCTTAGTTTTAAAAGTATTCTTATTTCTCTAAAAATAATACTATTTGCTTTCTACCACTAAGGTATATGTGGTGAAATCATAGACTTAGAGCTAGAAAGGACAGGTTCCTCTGACTCCATGTCCAGGACTTTATCCACTAAATCACCCAGGTATTATAATTTGTTGTCTTACCTGGTATTTCTCATGCTGTGAGGCAGGAATTTGCACTTCAAATATTTATTCCAAAAGGGCAACTAGGTGGCACACTGCATAGAGCATTGGTCTTGGAGTCAGGAGGACAAGAGGTCGAATCCAGTCTCAGTCACTTGCCACTAAATAGCTGTGTGACCTTAGGCATGTCACTTAACCCTGATTGCTTTGCATCTGGGGCATCTCCAGTTGCCCTAACTCATTTCTGGCCATTGGACCCAGATGACTTTGGAAGAGAAAATGAGGCTGGTGACTTAGCACAGCACCCCTGCTCACTCAAATTCAATTCATTTGCTTATCATGACATTAACTCCCTTATGTTATGGTCTTCTTCAAGAATGAAGGATAAAAAAACATTTATTCCAGAAGAAGAAATAGAAATCAAGAGAGGGGAAATAGTATGTCCCAGGTGCCCCCAAATGAGTTCAAACAGCACCAACAACAGAAGGTATTTGGAAGTTATGTAGTCAATGTGGCCAGAGTATAATCTGGTCATCTCCATTGGTTGTTTATGATGGCATCTCCCACTAACTTTTTTGTCTAGCTACGGAATCATAAACTATTAGAGTCAAAAGAAACCTTTAAGATCCCCTAGTCCAACCTCTTCCTCAGTGTAGGGATCTCTAGCAATCCTTACTGATCAGCCTCCAATGACTGGCTATTTTATTAGAAATTTGTGGGTTACCTCAGTTGATCAGAGCATGCTACTGATAATGCTAACATCAATGGTTTGTTGTCCATATGGGCCATGGTGCAAGCATTAAGACAACGTGGCATGTTGACTAGAACCCAAATCTTGAAATCAAAAAGTATTGACATTTAACTTTGGGAAAGTAAACCTCATAAATTTAAACTGACTCCATCATTTTCATTCTTTTGCTATTAAAGGGCTGACATTTTTGAGGACCCGTGTTCATTGGTATGATCAGATGTTAGAGGGAGTATACTTGAATCATACCTGGAGCAGTGTTAGACCTATGTATATGGCACCTTCTTCTAAAGAACTTAAAGTCTTTACAGAGAGAAGTTTCTTTTTAGTTTTTTTTTAATATAAGCCTCATTTTGATTATTATCTTCTTGAAACATTTCCATGATGTGATAAGGGGAAGTCATTATCTCTGTTTAGCAGAAATAGAAATAGAGGCACAGGGTAGTTATAATAGATAAGGTGAACCCTGAATCTATGTTTCCTGATTCTGTTCACTGTCAGCCAATGAATCAGAGTATTTTGTGTTAATTCTCTTTGAAGAATTCAGGCAGGCAGATGACAAAGTGGAAAGAGCACTAGACTTGGAATCAGGAAGACCTGAGTTCAAATCTAGCCTCACACATTTATTAGTTTTGTGATCCAAGGCAAGTCACTTGTCCTTGGTTTATTTATCTGTAAAATGGGAATAATAATGATGGTTCCCAGGGTGGTTATGAGTATAAAATGAGATAATATATTTTTGCTGCAGCCCTCAAAAATGCTATATTAATGCCAATTATAATTATTATTATTATTTTGTCTTGTATTTCGGAAGGAATCAAATGTATCACCTTCCAAGAACATCATACTTCCTTTCTGATCCTAAAGGAAAAATTCTAATTCTTAGAATATTACAGTTAATAAAAATTAGCAAAGACACTGATAAGTTGGGTAGCATCCAAAGGAAAGTATCCAAGATGACAGAGGGCCTCAAGATTATGCCCTATGTAGATTGATTTGAGGAAATGGGATCATTTACCCTGGGAAAAGAAGGTGGGAGGATATGATAGTAGTATTTATGTATTTGAAGGGTATAGAAGGATGCAATTGTTCCTCTTGACTCCTTAAAGGGAACTAGGAGCAATTTTATCTAGGTATTTTAGATCTATAATAAGAAAGGACCTTGGAAGCCTTCTAGCCAAATGCCCTATTTTTAGACTGGCTTAAAAGAGTTAAGATTCAAACCCAGAGCCTTTGACTCTAAATTCAGTATCTTTGCCAGTATACTACTCTGGCTCTGAACTTGCTGGAAGGAATTCCTATAATACCAACATTATAAAAATGAAGAATTCTGAACTTTTATAAAGTGAGGTAAAATAAAAATAGCAAAACCAGAAGAACCATTTATACTTAACAGCAACAATGTAAAAACAACTCACTTGAAAAGCTGATCAGATATGATTCCAGAAGTACCTCCATACACAAAAGTAATGAATTTAGGGTACAGAATGAGAAAATTTGAACACAATCTAGGAGGGAATTTCTTCTGCTGGACTACCTATATTTGTTACAAGGAATTTGTTTTTCTTTTATCTTTTTTTCAATGGACTATGGGTGAGAAAGAAGATAGATTCCTGTTCATCTAAAAATTGTTTAAAAATATAGGGGCAGAGACTTCAGGTATGGAGTGTTGCATACACTTTCAGATGAGGTCCCGGAATTTTTAGTTTTTTAAGTTTTTTCATTTATCACAAGATAAATGGGGTAGAAGTAAATGTTGATTAAGTACAAATGAAGCATATTGTTAAAACATTTTTAATGAAAAAGGCAATTGATAGATAGTTAAAGGATATGAACAAAGTTTTCAGAGGAAGAAATCAAAGTTATCTATAGTAATATGAAAAAAAATGCCCTGGTACCAAAGATTAGATAAATGTGATTAAAACAACTCTTCAATATATCACATCACATCCACCATATTGAAAAATATGGCAAAAAAAGGCAAACAACAAATTCTGGAAGGGACATTAACACACTGTTGGTAGTGTTGTACACTAATCCAAGCAGTCTGGAAAACAAGTTAGAACTGCCAAAAGGGTTATAAAACTGGGTATACCCTTTCTCCCAGAAATCCTCCAAATGGGTCTATATGCCAAGGAGATTAAAGAAAAAAGAAAACAACACATGCATACATACAAAAATATTTATAGCAGCTCTTTTTGTGGTAGTAAAGTATTAGAAACTTACAGGATACCTATCAATCAGGGAATGACTGAACAAGTAAAATATAAATGTGATTACTATTGTAAAGTAAGAAATGTTGAAGTTCATAGTTTCAGAAAAATCCTAGAAAAATTATATGAACTGATGCAAAGTGAAGTAAGCAGAACCAGGAGAACAATGTACACAGTATCAATATTATACATTGATCAACTGTGGTACTCTGATCAATACAGTGACCCGCCAAAAGTCCAAAGAACTCATGTTGTAAAATCTCAGATAAAGAAGTAATGGACTTAGAGTGAAGATTAAAACAGCTTTTCTCTTCATTTTTCCTGCTTTTTTTCTCTTTAGTTTTGGAACTTGGCTAATGCAGAGATGCTTTTTGCATAATTTCATATGTATAAGGATATTATATTTCTTGCATTCTCAATGATTTTGGGATGGGTGGGAGGAGGGAGAAAATTTTGAACTGAAAATAAAAATAAAATGAAAAAAGAGGAACTTTATTACATTTAGAGATACCTAAAAGTGAAATGCGTTGCTTTAGGAGATAATGGGTTTTCTCTCACTCAAAGTATTCAAGCATAAGTTTATCATGCCTATTTGTCAGAGATGTTGCAGACAGAATAATTGTTTGGATGTGAGTTGTATTAGATGACTTCCAAAGTCCTTCTCAACTCAAAATTTTTTTAATATTTTCATAATAGTTAAGGGATAAAAATCTCATTTAGTGAAATTTTCATAGATCAGTAAATTTTCAAAATTAGAAGGGACTTTACTATATTCTAGGGGCTCATTTTACAAATGAAGAAACTGAGTTCCAGGGAATTCAAGGAACCTGCTTAAAGCAACACAACTAAATAGTGGTAGGAATAGAGTAGAATCCAAGTCTTCTGACTTGTTTCATTGCTTTGTCATTGCTTCTTCTAATTCACTTTCTCTACTTTACTTATGAACCTTACAGGAATTACATTTATTCACATGTAAATTCTAAATTGAAGCTGCAGGTGGCCAAGATTTATTTAAAGTTATCCAATGAGGCCATTAAGAATCAGGGAATAGCATGAGATACTTGACCCTCCACTTTGACCTGTGCTGCCTTTCCTAGAATTGTCCTTTCCATACTTATTTTTAATCCTGTGTGGTTTTGTTTTAGATGAGAAACCAACGGTTGTGCAAGATACATATTTATTTTGTCCTGCCCCAAAGCTAGATGAAGTTGGACAGTAAGTAATGATGGAACCTTCTCAACTATATTTTGCATGATTTCTCTTTATCCATTCTAAGTCCTAACCACTCTACTGACTCGCATTCTTTTCTGCCCTTTGATAGGTCATCTTTCGGGCATATCCCCCACCCTACTCCCAACACACATACACACAACACTCAGCCCTCACTTCTTTCTGTCAAAAATCCATATTGAAAATAAAAAAAAACCAGTTCTTAGCAATTCAAGTACCACTCTTTTCTTGAAGCCTTCCCTGATTTCTTGGATTTCTCAAAGCATTTTGGGTGAACATTTCTTTTATATTTGTCTGCTTGTAAGATAGTTCTTCATGTAACTGTCATATTTGCTTCTTGAAGCAGAGATTCTATCTGATCCCCAGTGACCTGAATTTTAGTAGATGCTTAACAAATTTTTGTCATGTTTTAATTTGTCAAATGTGTAGAAACAACAAAGTTAATCTTTGCTATACTTGAGTACATAAAATTTAGGATTTAACAATAACAAATGATTACTCCACTGAGAAAAATTTTGTAAATTTGTATACATATTTCTCCTGAGAATCCTAAATTAGAATGACTATTAGTCCTTAAAATATCTCCAGAAGATTAGTCTAGAGAAAACATTGAACTCTGTTTTGTTCTTCCCCCATTTCTCCCATTTCATAGATGTAAACACTTACATGAGTTCATACTATCACTGGTTTGTTATAATCCTGTGGAAACAGATGGGATGTTTCTTAATTTTTTTAAAATTCAGACTGAGCTACTCCCAATGTGGAAATGTTCTCCACTAATGCCGGTCAACAGTTCCTCTGTCTCCTATAATCTCCTATAACTGAGGTTAACCAACTTGCCCAAATGGCCACTACAGGCAGTGTATGTGAGTCACACCTCAAACTAGCCCTTCCTGAATCTAAGGTCACCACTTTCTCACTATACTGTGCTGTGTCTCAAATGGACATCAGTAATGTCTTTTGAAATGTGAAATAATCCTGATCAATGACCTTGAAGGGAGACAGGTGCAGAGAAGGCAAGGGTTGAATCTTGATAGGGTTATCATGAGCATTTCTTGCATGTCTTTCCTGTGAAGCCAGAAATCTACTTTCCCAGTGTTTAGGCATGGTGTACCCACAGGTAATCAAAAATGTTTTATAAATTAATAATAAAGACATGATTCAGTTCTGTTCAGTCAGCTAACTTGTGGTGAACCCAACACCCTCAAGAACACCACGGATCAGTCTTTAACAAGACTGGGTATGATATCCTGGCAAGAGAGTGGTCTCAGGGGAACTGTGGGAATATGCAGATATTGCCGCTTGTGATGATTGTCTCTCTCTGCTCTAGGGTGGTTTTTCTCCAAGTCAGCATGAACAAGGGACTCACCTTCATCTCCAGCTCCGTTAGTATCACCAGCACCAAATGTGTGAGTATTAAGAATATGATTTTGTAGATTAGAGAGAATAATCCAGAAAGATTCATGAGGCAGCTTAATTTTTCTTTCTAGAATGTTTGTGTCTTAGTTGTAACAGTGCCAACACCACCACTACCATTCCAGCTAGAAGAAAGAAGTAAAGTGTTATCCCCACTGTAGACACAAAGACACAACCAAAAAGAAAAAGAAAAAAGCAACATAAGATTTACAGTCTTGGGACTTGTGTTCAAATTCCATTCCTTCTACTTATTATCTTTGTGACCTTGACAGGCTAAGATAGTATCCCAAGGTATTATCTTTAGAGTGAGACCTGTGGTTAAAAACACAAGCCTCCTTCTGTCTGATAGCTGCGTCACATGAAAACTCTTTTAATGGAAAATATGCATGAAAACGAGCCTATCTGAATAAGGTCAGCTTCTTTCCTTTCCCAGTCTTCCACCTCTCCATCCTGTCCTAGAAAAAATAAGACTGGCACAAGGGCAGGTGACAAAGGGGAGGTGTTTTTACATTAGTCTAAGTTGCCTTCAGTGGCAAGGGGGAGATAAGATAGAGCAGCTAGTGGAGGGAGAGTCAGGCTGGGAATCAGAAAGACTTGAGTTCAAATTTGACCTTAGATATTAGCTGAGTGACCCTCAACAAGTTGCTTAAGCCCAATTGCCTCCCCCCCCAAAAAAAGGGATTGACACATAGGAATTTTTTTTAATTAATGATTGGACTCCAGGACATTTGCTACAACATGATAATGATTTTCAATCAGGTTTCTAGTAGGGGTGAGTGTTGTTGATTGTGAGTGAAAGATAGAACTAAGGCTCTATGAAGCTTGAGCACAAGAGAATTTTTACAAATTACTCTCAGCAAGGAAGGACCATTGATATGGCTTCTTTCTGGAGAATGAATGATGAGGCACCTTGAAAGACAAAGTTTAGTGCAGTATGGCTGGTAGGGGAGGGAGGGTACCTTAGTTGTGCATCCCTAATTCTCAGGTCTTTAGCTGTCAGTTCAGGTGCTTAATCAACTCATTCAGTAAGAGGATCAGGCCAGGGCTCATGTGAATCCAGGTGTGTTCCAACCTGTTCAGTCTTGTTCCACTAAGCACTTTCCTTCTCATTTGCAGATTTCTGCAGTTTCCCTTTCTTCTCCTGTTTTCTTCTCTTTGATTTCCCAGCTCTAGCTCTCATCTGACTCTCTGAAGTAAGTTTTCTCCCTGAAGTAAGTTTTCTCCCTTCTCTTATTCTCTCCAAAGTTCATTTTTTTCTCTATCAAATTCACAGATAGGGCTAGAGTCCCCTTTCATATTGAATTTGATCTCTGAAGGGGCATCACTTGGGGTAGGGGTGGGAGGCAGCTGGTAGAGAATCAATCTTTTCTGCAAACTCTTAAAAACAGGATTATATGTGCTTTCAATGTATGGGAAATTTGGACAGGAAGAAAAGGCATGCCTAAGAAGGGAGTACTGTATCTGCTCAATTAGCTTTTTCTTGATTCTGGTACCAACTTGCACAGTATAACCACTATTTACTTAATCTTCTCCATTTAAGGGAAAGTATGTGGGAATGACTCCATGATCACTTGTCCCTGCATATCCCTACCCATCAGCAAAATTAGCTTGCCATAGTTTTTTACAAGTTATTTTGCACTTTTCCTAATGTGAATCCAACCAAACTGATTTCTACCTTTCTCTCTCTTTTTGTTTTAATGTGGAGCAAAGTGAACCTTGGGAATTCCTCTCCCACATTCTCTGCTAGCTTTCCTATTCAGAATCAGCTTAATTTTTCTATCAGGTGTGAGGATTTTTCCTCCTCTTTTTAGTTCTTTCTCATATTTTTCTATTTTTCAGTTCTTGGAACATGTTGATGCTTACCATAAGTAGGGGAGCTAATATTCCTACATGAAGTGGAAAGTTAGACTAAATGATTTCCAAGATCCCTCTTAACCGAAACCCTGAAATTGAGAAGAGGCAGAATAGTTCAGTGAATAGGGCACTAGATTTGGAGTCAAGGAGACATTGGCTCAAAACATGCCTTATATGTTAGCTGTGTGACACCTAGCTTCTCAATGGAAGGAATACTGAATGTGGAAACAAAGAGACCTGGGTTGAATTCTTTATGCCATTGCTTGACCTTAGACAAGTCATTGAACCCCTGAATCTTTGTTTCCTTATTTGTAAAATGAGGATATGTATCTTAGAGGGTTTTTGAGAAAAACCTTCTTCATTAACTTTAAAGCACTTTAAAAGTGTTAACTATTGTTATTATTTATATAACACTCTCCTCTTATTGTGTTGGTGACCTGCTCAATGTAATATCAATCCACAAAAAATTTCCATAAACTAACTTATGGCCTACTCATGAGACTCCCAGATTTTTTAATTGGCTGATTTTAGGATTCTATGGAGGTGAAAGAGTTAGGGTAAGGATTATTAGATCTAAATGAATTGTGATTCAATGACACTATAGTTGCTCCTGGGAGGCTATTATAATAAAATATACTTATTTTGGTGTTCATTCAGGCATAGTGGAGGTGCTTATTACAGAAAAAAATGAGAAATTTTTAACAACCCCCTTTGATGGGGGAAATTATGGTAATCCTTGGCATCCTATTGATGAATGGTAAAATTAAATGAAGCAGAGATGACCCATCATTCTGTCTGTTATGCTTTTGGTCTATTTCTGTGACATCTCCTGCATTAGACCTTTTGACAATCAGGGAAGTGATCTGGATATTTCCTTTGTTTGCAGCTCAGTGGAACAATTCTTTTCATTGCCCTGTTGGTTCTGTTTCTGTTGTTGGCCTTGGCTCTTCTCTGGTGGTTCTGGCCTCTTTGCTGCACAGTGGTAAGTACTCATTTGCCACGAAAATGTCCTTAGATACATAGAAAAATACATGCAAGATGAGTGACGGAACCTAGCTTTTCTGCTCTTCCCAGGTTCCATCCCTGCATCTCTCTCTCCTCCCTCTTCTTCCCCTCCCATGCAATCCTTCCAATTCCCTCAATGATGAAGGCAGACACACAGGCTTGATAGAGGATAGCTAAGGTATAACTCTGACATTTCTCACTATCCTCTCTAGGATAAATAGAAATAACATTGTAAATGATGACTAGATTCCTAGGCCAGCCTACAATAGTCCACTTTATTTATAATGTACCTGTTGTACCATATGTTTGAAATAATTTGGGAGAAAGAAGTGTGGCCTAATAGATGTTATATGGGAAAGAAGCTAGTTATAGATGTCGACATAGACACATGTGCACACACAGAGTGGGTGTGGGGGTTATAGTCATGATTTTTCTTGATTATAAAATTCTACATTAATAAGACAAGGAAGTTTCTGAACAAAGTAGCTTACAACCCAGATATGTAAACTTAAAGGAAAGTATCTTTTTAAAAAATTATTTATCTGAGCAGGGTAGATTTTTTTTGCCATTGTTTTTGTTATTAACCAAAAATAAAACTTAAGAGATCTAGGTTGAACACTTAGCCCTAGTGTTTGCTAGCTATGCGTCCTTGCACCAATAACTTGAGCTTCCTGACACTCAGCTTCTTCATCTATAAAATAGAATAAGATTTCTTATACTTCCTCCTTCACAGGGATGTTGTAATAAAGCCTTTTATAGTGCTTAAAATACTATTATATCATATTATATAAGTTATTAACAATAATTTCACTGGTTTTCATTGAAAACATATGACTTATGAGGTATGTAACATGCTTACTAGTCATCTAGGGGCTAGCCTGAGAATCTAAGTAGCATTTGCAGTGTTATTTATCTGAGACAATTTGTTCAGAATTCTAAATCTCTGAGTAATTTTTTTAGTTCAATTTGTTTACAAGTTGGAGATTTCTGATTAAATCAGAAAACTGGATGAATCAGAATAATTCAAAAGATTGAATGAGCAGAAAATTACCCTATGCTTGTTTTGACAGCCTACTCCATTAGAAGATTCAGAATATTTGACAATTCTAAAGGGGAAGAAAGGAAGGAAGGAAGGAAGGAAGGAAGGAAGGAAGGAAGGAAGGAAGGAAAAGAAACTGAAAGACACTACCTGTCCTCAAGGAGGTTGCATTCTAATGTAGGAAAACAACAAAAAAGGACTTGAAAGGGGAAGAAATAGAGATAAAGACATTGTTCACTGGGACATGGTTTATAAGTTCAGAAGTCTGAAATAGGTCTAGAAGGGAAATGAAGTATGACCTGAACCTCTCCACAAAAATAGTGACTCCAGAAGGAACTCACCAATAGAAGGGAGAAAACTTTGCAAAGGGATGTTCCAGGTTGAAAAAACCATAGGAATGATTGGATGTTCCAGGGCAAAGAAATCCTTAGTGCTATAGGAAGTTCTCGGATAATATAATGGAAGTAACATGATTTCAAATTCAGGAAAACTCAGGATCTAAGGTCAATAGAAGAGAGAGACAGAGATAGAGCCCATTTATAAAGTGTTTACTATTTTCCAGATTATATGCTAAATATTTGATATATAAATGATAAGCAAAATAGTTAATGCCTTCAAGAAGTTTACATTCTAATCATAAAAGAAAATACCTACTAATGAACTTGAAAGTGTAGGGAGAAATGGGTGATGTAAAGATGGACAGAAAGTGTCATGATAACCTAGTCCCAGGCAAAATGAGGCAAAAAAATCTCCCTTTGCAGAGCCTGGCATCCCAGGGGCAGAGTCCAAGGTTTTGGTTGAGGATAAAAGGGTTCGTACAGTCACACATGACTGAATGATCAAACAACAATAAAAAAGGGAAGTATGGCAGTGTCTTCTCAGAGCTAACACTGAGGATAGTGCTTGTTTCTTCATGTTCCTTTCACCTCTTTGCAATAAATAACAGTTAAGGAAGTTGGATACCCTGGAATTGATAAGTGGGAAATATTTCCTTTAAAGAATATAAGTGGAGGACAGCTAGGTGGCACAGTGGATAGAGCATTGACCCTGGAATCAGGAGGATGTGAATTCAAATGTGGCCTCAGATATTTAATACTTAACTGTGTGACTTTGGGCAGGTCACTTAACCCCAATGCCTTGCAAAAAAACAAGCAAAAAGGAATATAAATGAGTCAGTTTAAGGAAAAGTCTTTTTGCTTCCTGCCTTCCACAACAGGCTAAGAGGGTGCCCATGAAATGCACTTAAAAACTGTTTTGTATCTATTCTAGGTGATTAAAGAACCACCCCCACCTCCACCCCCACCAGCAGTAAGTATTATTGATCCTAACTTTAACAGCATACAAAATTTAACTTATAAGAAAAGTGATTCCCTTTATTTCTTATTTCTGAACAAGTGGCAAGACAAGGGTAGAAGGGCAAGGTCAGCAGAGTCAGGGACTTTGATAAAGTTTAGAATTGAACCATCTACCTCTCAAACCAAATTCTGTGCCTTTCCTAGCAACTTGCTAATTCTTGGGTTGCCTGTATTAGGCAACTTCAAAACTATCTACTGAAATAAATAAGGATTTTGAAAGTTCAATAAGCAATGTCCTGCTGTTGAAATGACTGCACACAGTGGTCGCAAGAACCATGAATGAGTGTTCCTGTCCCTCACTCTCATAGCTAATCAATGATTTCATTGAGTGAGCTTGCAGTTTCACTTGTTCTGCTACAAGGCTACTCCTGTCTCGTGCACAATTCATTCCCACGGTGTGGCCGTCTGTGCCTTCCCAAGCAAATTGTGCTCATGAATCTTTTATACAGAGTGGATATAAATAAAGGTGGCCTGGAGAGAGAAGAAGAGGGGACACCATGATGCTTGCAGGCTTCTCAGGGAAGAGCCACAGCTGTGAAAACAATAGGGTTTTGTTTGCTGTTAGCTTGTGAATACACCATGCTGAGGCCAACCAATCTGGAGACGCCATGAGACTTGGCATCATCCAAGAGAGTTTATATCACCTGGCAAGTCCCTGACAAGTATATAGCTACTATTTGACTTCCTAGGACTCCAGCTTCTATTGTATATATTTTATCTGTACATCACCTTTTGCTTGTTAGCTTTAGACTCCCCCTTTAGACTCTGAGCTCCTTGTAAGCAGGACCTATCTTTTTTACCTTATTTACAACCTCAGTCTTATACAAAGTCCTTGGCACTTGGTGGGCACCTAATAAATGCTTTATGACTTGACTTGACTAGGACTCAGATGAAGAAGATGGATTGCCCAAGAAAAAGTGGCCTACTGTGGATGCTTCTTATTATGGTGGCCGAGGAGTTGGAGGGATTAAAAGAATGGAGGTGAGATGTTTACAATCTGTTCAATAACCTTGACCAGGGAAAAAGAAAATCAGAACTCATAGGAGATACATAAGACATGTCTCATTTACTGTTGTTATTAATTAGATGTATTGGATCTTTGGTGTCATTAATTAGGGACTGGGAGGCAGAACATGTTTTTAGGACACTCACTATCTTTAATTTATGGTGTCAAAAAATAGCTCAAGGCCTAGTTTCCAACCTTACCCGTATTTGATCAGAGTTTTCAGTGATTTCAACAGATTCCTTCTGTGAAGTCAATAGTATTTCTAGTAGACTTTCTGGAATTTCTGAAAGTTGAGGGCTGGTCCATTTCTATTAAATTCCAAGACTTTCCTCATGAGAAAGTTTATAAAGATGATGTCATCAGGTTAGGGAATGTCTTGGATTTCAAACTACCAGACTAACACTTGACAAAAAAGGAAATATTGAGTCAGACATATCAGGCCTGTCCTCTCTCAGACTGAAAAATGAAAAGGAAAAATCCTATCTATCTGATCTATTTACAAAATGATTTGGCAAAAAAACTGAAAATAAATAGATTCTCAAGTTTCCAGGCAAAGGGATTAAAGGAACAGGCCCTCAAGAAGATTGTGAACAACTTTGTGAAAAAGAACTTGGGCTGTCAATGTTTTCAGATGTGATTTTTTTTTTTGTCCTGTGTCAGGTGAGATGGGGAGACAAAGGTTCTACAGAGGAAGGGGCCAAACTAGAAAAACCCAAAAATGCTGTCATCAAATTACCAGAGCAAGAATTTGAACCATGGGAGCCTAAACCAAAGAAGCACAGCAGGAAAGAGCTTCCTTCACAGAGAAAATGGTACACTCCCATCAAGGTAAGATCACTGTGGGATATGGGTTGAGTGTATAATTATAGAAAGGAAACTGATCTATGGACAGTACTCATCCCTAGATTCTCCATTTAAAAGGCTTTTAGGATTTAGAAGGCCTTAGAGGTCATGTAATTCTAGCATTTAATTTTACAGATGAGGAAACTGAGACTCAGAGGGGTCCCAAGGTCTCCTAGTTTATAAATTCAATCATGGATCACAGTTTTACAACCAAAAAAGACAATAAAGGTTATCTAGTCCAAGACTATTTTATAGATAAGGAATCTGAAATCCAGAGAGACGAAATTACTTTATCAAGTCATACAATAAGGGATAAAGGTAGGACCCAAACAAGTCATCTGACTTCAGAATCAATTCCTTTTTTACCATCCTACCTCCATTGTGAAGTAGCTTGCCATAGTTTATAGTTCTCTCATTAACTTGTCATTAATATACTCAAGACCCCATCAAACTAATTTGTTCTTTCCCCAACCATGACAGCAATTCTGTCTTTGGTCCAAGACTGTTTCTTCCCTGGTAGATCAGGTAATTTGCAACTGAAGAATCAAATCAAAAGCCTTCCTATTCAGATTCAGATGGATGCTAATTCTAATTTTAAAATATTTATTGGGTATTGACTGTGCACTTCTTCTCATTGTTGTTTGTCCTTCATTCTCAAAGAGGACCATGACATCAGGAAGGCACTTCCATGACATGCAAATGAATTGGATTTAAATGAGGGAAAACCATGCTTATTTACCAGTTTCACCATCTCCTCCAGAACCATCTGGGTCCAGCAAGATATAGATCAGTAGAATTGGGAATGGCCCTCGATGCTATCTTGACTATATTCTGACTGTATTGATTATGCTACATGGTAGTGATATCAAGTTCTTTCCCTCAAGGAGTTCATAAGTCAGAAAAATAATTCACAGTCTCTGTGTGTCCACAATATAGAGGAGCAAAGTCATCTAGAAAACCAGAGAATTGACCCTAAAGGATGTACATGTTCACCCTCAGCATACTCTAATCTCTAAGAGCTGAGGTTACAAATACAAAAACAAAATAGTCCCTGTCCTCAAGGAGTTTACATTCTTCCCATTTAGAATATAAACTAAATGGGAAGAGACAACTTGTATAGGGGAACGATAGCCAGCAAAAAGTGCTTTATTCTGGGAAGGCATAGTAATAATGAAAACCAGAGATGTCTCACCTCCAAAGTATATAACTTTGGTTGCTAGGCTCTGCATATCTCTGCACATAGAGAAAGGAGACATTTTCTTCTATATCAATGGCTGAAAAAACATGGAGGACACCCATCCCTACCTACAGGACACAATATAATCTGTATTCAAAAAAAGAACTGGGGTCCATTCCAAAGGTCTCTGGCATAACTAGAGGAGGAAAAACAACAAGGCAAGAAGCATTTATTTAGCTTTTATATGGGCTAGATGCTGAGCTGAGTAAAGGGTTATATAAATACAAATAAAAATAAAAATAAATCTAGCCCTGCCTTCAGGAAATTTACATTCTGATGGGACAGGACAACACACAAAGAGAGAAATAATAGGAGCAGGGAGGTTTTGAGAAGGGAATATGCCCAAGAAAGAGCACAGCAACAAGATTGAGTCAACAGCACAGCTTAGAGATAAATAAAACATGAATGGCCTGGACCCTTAAATGGAGGCCCCAGAAGAATTCATCAAAATGAGAAGGTGACCCATGTGGTAGAGAGATGTCCCTAGGTGAGAAGGGCCCAGGACAAAATCTCACAATGAAATAATAGCTTTACCAACCCTTTGGCTGGACAACTGTTTCTTGATTTGACTTTGTCTGAAATAACCTACCTCCACTATCTAAATGGTACCATTCTGGAGAGACAGCTAAAGCAACAATGATATCCTGAAGTCTCATAGTGTGGATCAGCACAAGATGTATAAGAGTTAGGAATAACAGCAGTTTGATTCCCTTTGTCTCCCAAGTAGCTATAATAAATTTAGAATGAATATACCTTTATCATGACTTCCCAAACTCTTGTATTTGGGCACTTAAGTCAATAAGAGAGACTTTGGGGGGCTCTTCATTCCACTTCAGTTTATATAGTGCTCAATCAGAAGACCTGCATTTTAATCCTATCCCTATCATTCACTATCTCTGTGACTTTGAGCCTCAGTTTGCTCTTATGAAAAGGAAGGCATTAGAATAGATGGCTATAGATGCTACTCTTACCTCAGAATCATTGATCCTATTATAAATGATCACTTCCTTTTCCCTCTTGACTTACAGCATTTAATCTTTCCATCATCTTTAGGACCTCAAGTTCTCGTTTCCTTCAGACAGCCCCAGTCTCTGCAGAATTTTTACTCTCCCTTACCATCAGCCTTGATGTTAAATCTTGATCTTTATCCCAAGCCCCATCCCCCCCCCATGCCAAGCAAAATATATTTCATCTGAGATGAGACATAGTCTTTGAGAGAAAAGTACTGGTTAGGGGATAATGTTTAAATTGTAAGCCAAACCAGTGCCACACAAAATTATGAGAAAATTACCTATGATTTAAAATCTACAAATGCTGAAAAGTAACTTGATAATGACTTTTTTTTTAGGGAAAACTGGATGCTTTGTGGGCATTGGTTCGACAAGGCTATGACCAAGTATCTCTAATGAGACCTCAGCCAGGAGACAAGGTAAGACATCACAAGTATGATCTCATGACACTTTTGTGGCCAACAAAGTCTTTTTCTTATTCCTTTAAGAATCTTTTGGAACATCTAGATCTCACAGTGGATAGAGCACTGACCCTGGAGTCAGGAAGACTGAGTTCAAATATGGCCTCAGAAACTTACTAGCTATGTGACCCTGTGTAAGTTATTTAAAGTACAAAATGGGAAGTCATATAAAATCAATCTAAAAAGATAATCTTGAGCGAGATATAAAGAGTTTTAAATGCCAAACGAACTTTTATTTTACCTAGAAGTAAAAGGCAGTCACTGAAACTTCTTAATTGGAAATATTACATGGCCCTCCTTAATGACGAAATGTCAGTTTTGGTGAATTAAAGAAAGGAGAAACTGAAAGAAGAAAGACCAGTTATGAAGCCACCCTCCAGATGAGGAGTGATGACCCGAATTATGTTGATTATATTAAGAGTAGAGAGATGATGAATGTCTGAGCTCTTAAAGAGGTAAAAATCAATAAGATCTGACAAATGATGGGATGTGTATGTAACTGAGATTGATGTATTGAGGATAATTCCTGAGTGATGCCCCTCCACAGAAATAACAAAATGTAGAGGATTGGGTAGGTTGTAGGAAAAAGATAATGAATTCTGCTCTGGGCATGTTTAGTTTGAGCTACCAATAGGATTTCTAAGAAGAGACAGTAGATATGGAGGACCAATATCCATTCATCTGTTAAATCCAAAATTGACCTAAATATGAAGGGCAATTTAACATTTTCTACTTAAATAAAAATTTAATTAATATCAAAATCAGCCTTATGAGCACTCAGAAACATTATATGGAGAATGATTATTGAATTTACTATACATAGTATATTTACAGACTTAATTACAGTTACTATTCACTTCTGAAACCTATTCCATTAGCAGTTATATGACCTTTCACCAATAAACAATAATAAGTTCCTTCCTTTTTTGGTTTCGTTGTCTTAGATGGTTGCCATTATATTAGAATGCATTTATGCTATTACTTTCTAAGACAAGTACAGAGCCTTCCAAATCTGGAATGCCACAGTGTGGCCAGTCTGAAGAGTAATATCCTATAGGAAAGCTAAAATGCAAGCCAACCATTCCTCAAGTTTCCCTAATTAGCCTACCATGAATCTAAAGGAAGATGAGTGAGCAAGTGGCATCTGTCTTTGGAAAGGAGGTTGATCTCTTTGTTCCATTATTTCCTGATAATTCTTGGAGTAAGATCAAATTCCTGAGATGTGTTCCTTGCTAAATATGAATTCTGAAATGAAATCCAAATACAGGAACTGATCCTCAGATAACTGCCCTAGTCTGAAATGAACATCTTTAAATAACAAGTCATGGAATTGGAAGTAAGAACAGCTTAGAGTGTTCTATACATGGATGATGCTTAATGAATGTTGGATGAATTGGCATTAGGCAAAATTTCTCTACTTAGGCAGACCTTTCAGTGTTGGGGATGTTTCACTGTGATCAGGTCATGTGAAAAAAGCTAAGTATACACCTACTCTGGCAGAATTTGTCATACTGATTTGAATAGAGGCAGAGTCAAATCTGAATATTAGGAAATCTGAGAATGACTTATAACCAGTGTTATTTTTCAATATACTTGCATCTATGTATACTTTTTTCTTTTAAGAAAGCAGCCTATTACAGTCCATGGATCAATGTATTAGATGCTGCTCTGTCTAGTGAGAGTTGGATTAACTGATCACAAGAGGTTATTTCTATCTTCTGATTCTATAATAAGGCTTTTATTTTCCCTGGTCATGGTTCCCTAAAAATTAGCAAAGCTAGCGATAAATTTCATATATTCTATGTAATATCTAGGAAAGTAGGTAAGAGTTTGGACTCTGCATAAGGTACAGCAGAAGTTTCCATGTCATTCCAGTTCAAAAAACTGAAAGAGGAACATCACTGGTACCAAACAGTCTTTTCACTGGTTTCCCTGAATGGGGATTCCTTGGGCAGCTGGGCTTCAGGCTTCATATTGACTTTTTAGATCTGCCTCTGGGTCCTTGAATGGGCCTTTTAGTCCCAGCTGTATTTTGATAGAAGTTACATTATAGAATCTGATTTTATCCCATGCCTTTCCCTGGCGCTACTGGTAGATTTCTGTCACCCACAACACAATGCCTCCACTATGGTCAGGGCAGCCCCGAAACATTTCCAAACAAGGATACTCAGTTACTTACATGTAAAGTGCTCCTGGGTGGTAAAGGGGGATACAAAAAAAGAACAAGACTGAGGTTAATTAAAACAGGGCAAGCCAAATAGAGGGCAAAGTCAAAGAATCAAATGTTCATCAAGGCAAGAGGAGAGAAAAGGTTTTATTGTCAAATAGTATTAGAAGCCAACCCGCCTTTATAGACAGCAAAATTAGCTTGAGTTGGCAAAGGTTGAAAAGGAAGTAATAAATGACTCCAAATCATTCTATTTTCCCAAAAGCAATTATTTGGAGCTGGGATTACAAAGAGGGAAATCAAATGGGCCAGTGCATAGGACCTTGGGTTAGGAATCAATGGTGCTGGTTTTATGCTCTACCACTAATATATTTTGTGGTGTCGATCGTCATTTAGATCTTTGAGTCTCAGCTAATCCATCCCAAATTAGCAGTTGCCATGAGGACTCATGGAAACATATTTATTTCAGTAGTTTGAGCCCTTTGGAAGAATGTTATTAGGACTTTTAGACTCAAGATATTATGATGATATATGAGTTTTAGAAGCTGCTTGTAATAGTGAAGAGAATGGCAGCATCAGAGTTGAGAAGACAGAACTGACTGTAATGACCTATAATAATGATAATAGAGATGATGATAATGCTGATAATGATAGAGATATGGACTAGACATGCCATTTCATTTATATAGGGAATTCCTAGGTAAAAAACTATCTCAATTAATGAAAGTCAGCACCTTCTAAGCAATTTACAGTCTTAGAAAGTTGTCCAAGAAACACTGAGAGATTGTGATTATAAAGAAAAACACAGTCATTTAATGTCAGAAAGAGGACTTGAACCTAAGTCTTCTTGGATCCAAATTTAACTCCCTATATAGTATGTCATAGTAGCCTCTCAACCATAATAATAACAAAAATAATAGCTAACATTTATATAGTACTTTAAGATATGCCAAGATATTTTTTAAATTTTATTTTATGTTTAATTTATGGAATAAAACAAGCATTTCCATAACATAGAATAATAAAAAGATGATTATACATGAAACTGCAAATATACTATGTACAACTTACTATTCCTTTTAACAACAGTTAGAATGTATATTTCTTTTTTACCTTTTCCCTCTTTTTTCCTTCCTCCCCACCACCTAACAGATGGCTACCATTAAACACAAATAGGTATATATGTATATATATATATATATATATATATATATATATATATACACAATATACATACATACTTCTGTTTATCATTTCTCTGGATGTAAATAATGTCTTTCTTCATATGTCTTATAGTTAATTTGGTTATTTCTGAGTCTAAATAAAATAAATTGTTCAAAATCATTCTTAAAACAATATTGCTATTACTATATACAATGTCCTCTTGGTTCTGTTCATTTTGCTCTTAATTCTTCTGTGCAACTCTTTCTGTGTATTTCTAAGATCATTGAACTTACCATTTTTAAAAGAGCAGTAGGATTCTATCACAATTATATACACAGCTTATTAAACCATTCCCCAGTTGATGGATAGCCCTGTGATTTCTAGTTATTTGCCATACAAAGAAAGCTACTATAAACATTTTAAAACACAAAAATTCTTTTCCTTTAACCCCTATCTTTGGAAATGGACCTAGCAGTGGTATTGCTGGGTCAAAGGATATATTGGGTAGTTTAATGACTCTTTAGGCATAATTCTAGATTGCTCTCTAAAATGATTGGATCATTTTGAAAAAATTATCTCATTTGATCCTCATGACAACCCATTTTATAGATAAGGAAACTAAGGCTAAGTGATAACATAACTTGCTCAGGGTCACACAGTTTAGTAAATATCTGAAGCAGGATTCAAAATCAAGCTCTATACAGAATAGTTTTTGAGATTTATAAATCGTTTCAGGGTGACTCTTTAGGAAAGGTCTTGATTGGATCCATCTACAAGACCCATTCTACTCATATCATCTGAGGGAGTTTTGCTAGTAAAAAGATTGATGGGAATATTGGTGTGAAGACAGGCAGATAAATGGAATGTGGAGAGCATTCATGAAATGAGAGAAGACACGGGACTCAGTGATTCCTGAAACCCTAATTAAATCAAGTTTCTGAGAAGACTAATCATTAGCCTTGCCTTTGAAGAGATCTGTGGTCAAAATACCAGTTATACTAAGTTCCAGCCTCAGGGGTCAGACAGTAAAGGACTATGGGGAGGAAGCAGACATCCTCCTCAGGCCACCATCATTTTAAATAAAGTAGTCATTTGTGGGATATTCTATACCCAGTTCCTGACCAACAGAGCAGTAAATAGGTGTCTTTGTGTAAACATGGCCACTTGCCCAGAGCTCTCTTGTTCGTGAACAGAGGCAGGTAAAGGACAGACCATCTTGGTTGAAGCAGTGCCAGTCTTTGCTTATGGACTATCTAAACAAAGATGAACCAGCAGCCATAGTAATATCTTAAGTATTAAAAGAAAGAGACTTTTCCATTGAAAAAAAGTTTCGCCATGATTCTTCAATTCATATTTCACCATAAAGGGAGAGTGATGACAGGGTCCTCTAAAAAGGCAGAGAATGAGGACAGCATTAAGTGATATAGTGTCTAGAAGACTGGACTTCGAGCCAGAGGTCTTGTGTCACTGACTACTTGTGTCACTTTGGGCAAGTCAATCACCCTCATCTGCAAAATGAATGGATGAGACTACGTAACTTCTGCGATCTTTTTTCACTCTACAGTTACAGTCCTAGGAACTAGGCAGTTAACTCTTTCATCACAATATTTTGCCAGCTAGTGTTGCTTAGAGAGACACTGTGCCAGAGGGTTTGCTATCCTGAAGAAGTTTGGGATCTAATTCTGAAAGTTTTTAAGGTCTTTTAATAGTGCAAGACTGAGATTACTAAAAGGTAGTATGAGCAAGTTTGTTTCTATATATAAGCAAAATATAATCTTAGTTTCAGAAAACTTTTACTTATCCCAGTGGCTGCAGCAGGATTGTTGAGTTGTTTCAGATAAATCCAACTCTTTGTGACTCCATTTGGGGTTTTCTTGGCAGTTACTAAAGTGGTTTGCCATTTCCTTCCCCAGTTCATTTTACAGATGGAGAAACCTGAGGCAAATGAAGTAAAGTGATTTACTTAGGGTCACATAGCTAGAATGTCTGAAGCCAGATTTGAATTCCGGTCCTCCTTACTCCAGGGCAAGCACTCTATCCACTGTATCATCTGGCTGCCCCACAGCAGAATTAATATTCATTATCTGACAGTATCAGTCCCACTTTTAGTGCTGCCTCTACTAAGATCCTACTCTGATGTGTTGTCAGGGCAAAAAGTTGACCCAACTTTCTTAAAGACTGTCAGTTGAATATAAACCCTGACAGATTCTACCCACCTGGTAACGTCTTGAATATGGGCTACTCCTGGATGATATATCTGCCATTCAAAGACCAGTTTGGTTGAGTTTATAGGAGCTCATCACCAAATGTATATATATTGATGACAAGTTTAGCCACAGTAACTCTCAGCTACAGAATGAGAGAAATGGGTTCTCTGTCAAGGGTGGAGGGAGTATGAGTATCCACACCAATGAAATCATAAGCCATTAGAATATTGAAGCAGCTGTCTGAAGCATTGACCCCTAAGTAAATAAGATAGCACCCTTGGATGTCCCATTCCTCAGAAGTAAAAGTCCTTCTTGATACATCTTTGGACCATTTATGATAAATACCCAATTTAGTCATTCTTCTAAGAAAGTCCTCCCTCACCTGCAGGCTCCCAGAAAATTGCCTTTGGTTCTAGTTGCTTTGTGAGTCAGAATCTTCTGTAAACTATAGCTTCAGAACCCTAGTGACATATTTACTTATACTAGTCATCCAGGTAATACACTTAGGATAAAACAAAAGTATTGAATGATATGGCACAGGAACCAAACATAAGAACAGTTTCTCCACAAGCCTTGAGTTCTGCCTTACACAAATATACATATATTCACTGGAAAGATTGAGCATGTATAAGAATCAATGGTGGAGCCCACACCTACTTAATAAATGCTATTTGAATTGAAAGAAATTCTGTGAAATAAATGGTGATAATCTTATTAATCTTCAAATTATTAGCCTACACGATATCCTCCCCCGTCTTTTGAATGGAAAAACAAAACAGAAAAAATAGAAGTAAGCTGGAAAAAAATGAAAATATAACCTTGCCCTTTCTTCTCCTTTATCAGTGATAATTTGTTTCTAAACGTCTCCTTTTTCTCATTACTGGCCAAGAATGTTCACGGTCTGAAGTGCAAAAGAAGTTCATAAAGTTAAATCATTTTTAAAGTTTGGTGTTGAGTTGAGCAAGAAAGAGGCTATGCCTCCAAAGGGCTTATTTAGTTGCTTATTTCAGCAAATCCATTGATTTCTGCACTTCAGCATATAATATCACAGGAAATTCTGAAAGGCTTGGTTGACCAAAAACCTCAGCTAAAAAAAGATCACATTTTTTTCAGCAGAACTAGTCTTGTTTACTTAAAGTTTTATAAAGTGAAAATCTCCCCTTTACCCCCTCCCCTCCTCTAATTTCTAGAAGCATTTGATTTACCAAGACTACAGCAGTGAAACCTAGGTTCTCCTTTCAAATCCCCACTCCACCCCCAAAATTGGAGCATTGCCCCATTTTGAAGAATAACTGATTCTTTTGTAACATGATGGTGGAAAATACCATTGTATTTGCAGTCAGAGGTCCTTGCCTTAAATCTTAGCTCTACCACACTTAGCTAACTGTATGTCGTCAGTTCTCTTGTATCTATATCTATAATAGAACTACTCAGTAAGCCAGACCCATTGATGTTGGAGAAAGTGTGATGTGGTGGGAAATTTTGCTTTTGCAAAGACTAAGTTCAAATCTTGGTTCATTCATTTACTTTCTGTGAACCCTGGGCAAATTGCTTAACTTCTTCAAACCTCAGTTTCTCTATCCATAACATAAGAGAACTGAATTGGACAACTTCTAACTTTGTTTTCAGTAACTGGAGAATATATTAAGATAGAGGCAGAAGACAACTAGCATTGGAGATTCTTCATAATTTAACCCCCCCCTTCTCGTCTACCTTACATCCTACTCTAGTGTTTCATAAACATTGTGGTCCTTGTTAGTTCCCAAGCATGATCCTCATACTACCATCTTGGTGATTATACTAATGTTGTTCCCACCCCCCACAATCTTCAATGCAGTCCTCAAAGTCCATATCAAATGCCACCTACCTAAAGAAATCTGGTAAGGATCCATAAATATCTTTCGATTCCATGTTTGACCTGTACCCCATCATGAGGGCAAATGACTTAACTTCTCCAAGGCCCTATCTGGATATGCTCTCCTACCTCACTGGGTTTTGATGTTGATCATGAGAAATACCTGGGCAATTATTGGCTCTGCAATAGAATAATATATTAACGTAGTGTTTTACTTGTGGTAACCAAAGTAGGTTTAGAAGATATTTCTTATCTTGAAGAAAAAGGCAATGCAAATGGAGCTCCAGAGAAGAAGGGGACAGGTGTGACCATTTCTACCCAGAAAGTGTCTAGGAAAACCAATCTCCAGGGGAAGCTTCAACCAGCATAGATACCAAGATGAGTCATACATAATTTCTAGATGTTTTTTGAAGCTTTCAAGATTTCATCAGAGAGCTCCCTGAATAGCCATACCCCTTTCTTTTGATCTCTCCCTCTTCTTTTCCATTTTCATTATTTATGCTTTTATCATCAAGAATTCCATTTTGTTAAGAATCTCTAATTCCTAGTGAATTACATTGCCTTTTATTGTCTCTGACAGAATACATTTTTTTTAAATTTTGAGCTTAATAAATGTTTGTTGTGAGACCACCTATATTCTAGGGTGCATGTCTCATTTTTTAAGTGTTCCATTTTCTTTCTATTGCAAATACAAGAATATCTTCTCCCAAGGTTACTATCATTTCCACACTGCCAAATAAAATAACTTTTCCTAATTGGTTAAAATTAAATTCTCTCTTCAGTGAAATAAAACTGTCAGTAAAAAGCATATGCTTTAAAAAAAAAAACCCTGCAGAGAAAGAAGCTGTAGAAGTGATGAAGAGCTAAAACAAAGGAGTTAAGTCTAATAAATTATGAAGCATACTGATGTCTCATGCAAAGTAATCTAATCAACATGAAAATATTAGAATAGAAGTGAGTACCAACCATTCTATCTAATCAAGGTGTTAACCATTTGGTATTTGACTTGATAGAAAGCATATTATCTAGAGGAAAAGGTCAAGATGAAGCAAATATAGTAGCACTTTCCAAACTTTCAAGACCCTTCTACTCCATGGGAGGAAGGGAAGAGAGAAACAGAAGGATGGAGAAGGAGGAGAAAGGGGATGGAAAGAAATAGAATTGGGGGAGAGAGAGAGAGAAGAGAGGGAAAAAGAGAAGAAAGGGAGAGGAGGGATAAAAAGAAAGAGAAAGGAAGGGAAGAGAGGAGAGTGACAGAAAACATAGTCCCATCTCTTGGTGTTAGAAAAGGGGGGAGAAAGGTAACTGAGAAGGCTGAGGAAGATATTTCACTCCATTTTTGGAGTTTTGGGTAGTTTTGGGTTCCTGACCCTTATTCTCTAGAGCTCTATGTATCCAGTGTCTGTGAGTCCAACAGAAATTTTTCCAAATACACACTACATTCTATTATCTGGAGTATTATGCTCTCCCAGATACAAAATGGGGCTGGGGGAGGCAATATGCTAGAATTCTCTATGAAACAAAGATCAGATTCCAAATCTATAACTGTAAAGGACAGACCACTGGCCTGTAATGTCCAGGATCCTTCATTTATTGTGATACTCGGGGGTTACAGAAGCTCTTTGAGGCTCAGATTGAGTTCCTCATTTGTAAACCTAAGATCAGAATGCTGGTGTCGGGATCTCCTTGACTCTTTGGGATTAAGCACTGTTGGAATGGGAATGGTTAGAATTACATCAATGCTCATCACAACTCACGTCTACGTAAGATTTGCAGATTTTATTTCATTTGATCCTTACAACCAGCCTGGAAGTGGGAGCTCTTATTATCCCCATGGAGCAATACTCAACAAGAACCTACTATGTGCTGGTCATTGCAGAGACAAAGACAAACATGAAAAAGGCTTTATGCTCAAGCAGATTACAAATACACACATGTATGCACATGTGCATGCAAATATGATAAAGCCATGCATGAATATGGTATATGATATAATATATGTCTCCCACTAACATTTGATACGATATAATATATAAAATAGCATGTCATGACATAATATATTGCACCTGTATATTATATGTATACATATATATTATATATACATATATGTATACATATATACATATATATGTATGCATGTATGTTGTGTGCATTGTGATTATATGGTATACTGCTACCACACATGCATGCATGTATAATATAAGTATATTGATATTTTTCTGTGCACCTACATGTTTACACATCATACACAAATATTCACATGTGTGAATGTATAAACACATACATATATATACAATATATACACATACAAGATATATATATGTGTGTGTATACACACACACACACACACACACACACACACACATATATTTATATATCATACAAAAGATAACCTAGAGGGAGAAGGGTCTAGTAACTAACAAAGATTCTTAATCTGGGATCTGCAAACTTATTTTAAAAAATTCTTTGATAATTACATTCCAAAATAATTGGTTTCCTTTGTAATTCTATCTTTTATTTCATTTAAAAAATTATTATTCTGAGAAGGGGCATGTTAGAATCCATGGGGTCACCATGAGTGACATCAACAGCAACAAATTCTGAGAAGGGGTCCTTAGCTTCATCTACTTGATAAAGGGGGCCATAATACAGAAAAAGCTGAGGGCCTGTGACCAAGGAAGACCAAGAGAGGCCTCCTGCAAGAAGGTAATCCATATCAAGAATCCCAAGAGGCAGACCTGAGGAGCAAGTGCATTCTAGAGATGGGAGACAGACTGATGTTTGAAGATCAGCCAGAAGTGTAATGTGGCTGGACTGTGGAAGGGATTAATAAGGTTCTGTCTAAAGGTAGGACTGCATCAGTTGTAAAGGGCCTTATATTCCAGCCAGTGGATTTTGATCTGATGCTTGTTTGACAGATGAGGGCCAAGGAAGACTAGAAAGGGAGGACAGACACAGTTTGTGAAGAACTTTAAACACCAGAGTTTATGTTTGATCTCCATTTTATAGATAAGGAAACCGAGATTCAAAGAAATCAATTTGTATTTCAGAAAAAACAAGAATGGCTCAAAATCTATGATTTTATGGCATACTATTAATCAAATGGAGAGGAAGGAACATTGAAAAGTGTTTTAACCTTTAAAGCAAACTAAAGTAGAAAACAAGACTGCTGCTTTCCCCATTAGTTTAATGAAGCAAAATAGAAAAATCTGGAATGACTAAAATATCGATGCTAATAATCACAATCCTTTAAGAAACATGCAAAAGCCAATCCAGTCCCTGGAAAACATGTGTCCCATCTCTTTGCATGTTCTGAACATCTCATTGCAGGGTAAACTGGGATCTCTGCAGACTTTGTCCCAGAACCAGGGGGAGGACAGATGGAGTCTGTTCCAATGGGAACATGCAGACTTCCAGTCCTGATGTGGCAAGATGGCCTAACCCTCTAGGTTATCTTTTACATGCTTTATATCCATTTTGTATGTAAATATATGTGTGTATACATATATATATATATATATTTTATACACACACATGCATATGTAGGTACACTGAATAATATATTGACATGTATATGTCTTATTCCAGAGAAAGCAGAGATGACTTTAATGAGCCATATTGTATAGAAGGGGAAGCCAGAATGGAGCTTGGCAGCAGATTTTTGGCAAATGTAGATCCCCAGCTGAACTGGTCCCAATTCAAAGGCTGGTGAATGGAGGGTGACTGCGTTTGGAAAGCAATGTTTGGCTCCTGTGTAGAGCCGGTGTCTAGGCAGCCTTGCTCAAATGGGGGATTAGTCAAAAGTCCTGTATTGAATGTGAAGGATTGCTCACAAAGTTCTCCAGGGATTAAGGATTTAATAACTAGGCTAGACAGCTGTACTTTAGAAGACCTTCAAAACAAACACACACACACACACACACACACACACACACACGATTAACAGAGGCAGGACTCTATATTATTTATACAGTAAGGACTAGATATCTAAAAAATAAAATAAAATAAAAATTTAATTCCCCGCAAACACAGTCTCTTTATCTGTAAAATGGGAGGCATCATTGATTAAGTACTTACTTTGTAAGTGTTGTGTCAGGTGCTGGAGGAATGTTAAGGGATCCCCATATAAATACAAGCAGAAAGATAGTGCCATTTATACTACATTGCTAGGGCTGGCCACAAGAAGATCTGAATTTAAATCCTGCCTCTGAAATTTACTAGGTGGGTGACTATTGGGTAGGTAACAATCTCTCTAAGCCTCAGTTTTTCTTTTATAAAATAGGATGGGAGGGAGAGTTTTGATTGGGTTCTAAGGTCCAGTTTAGCTCTATCTATTTATTATCTATATTATTGACCCTAGCTCTTATTTTTAAATGTTTTCAAAATATGAAATGGACAAACAATCATTACCATGGTTTATTCTGAAGCAAAATAATGTCCTACAGATTTTTCTGCCTTCTTTATTAAAGGATCTTACAGGAATCTATCTAGCAACCACAGTGGAATAATATTATCTTCCATATTTACAGCACCATATATTTTTCAGAACACATGCACTGACATGATCTAATTTGCATCCCACAAATGCAATATTTGGCTTGCAAACAGAAATAATACCCATTTTTCAGGTGAGGAACCTGAGACTTGGATTAAATTTACCCAAGATCAAAAGATTGTGATGGTACTAGAGCATAATCAAATTGGTATGATTATGGTCTGAATTTCTGTGGCCTATCTATCCCAGCATAATTCCTTTGATTGGAATACCCTCAGATAGAAGATGGGGAAATAATTGGTCATGGCTCATAGGTTTAGAGATGAGTAGGACCTTAAAGGACATTGACTCCAACCCTCTAGTTTTACAGATAAAGAATCTAAGTACAGAAAAGTTATCTTGCCTAACTATATATATATATATATATATATATATATATATATATATATATACATATACATATATATATATGTATATAAAATTAAAGAAGGGAGAAAATTGGTAGGAAATTGCTTTGCTTCAGAATAACCCATCTTAATATGTTTTTTTAATTTCACTTTCAGATTCATTATATATGAAGGAGAGTTGGTAATGTAGATCATAAATCATAGACTGGAAGGGGCCTTAGGAAACATCTAACCAAATGTGGAAGTCTAGGAGGTAAGATTCTCCTGACTCCACATCCAGGGATCTGACCACCTATCTCTCAATCCAGACACAGCTAATGCAGAGGCATGTCCATACAACCTCAGTCTCTTGTAGAAGGGAACAAAGATCACCAAAGCATGCCAGCTGCAGCCGTGAGAAGAGATTTAAAGCCAAGTCAAACTCTTAGCTCAGCCCTCAAACCCAGACCTCTGACTAAGGCAAGGGTTCTTAACATTTTTGTGTGACATAGATCCCCTTCTTTGTCTATTAAAAACTTAATACCTCTTCTCAGAACACTGCTTTGTTGCCTACATTTCTAATTGGAGGAAATGTTAAATTTCAGTTAGAAGATGTAATTCTTTTCCCCATCCAAGTTCATAACCTTGCAGAAATCTATCCACAGTTTAAGAACCCCCAGCCTAGTCTATGGTTTAACCAAGAAGTCTGGGGTTTGATGTGCTCAGGTTGAAGCTATTGTCAAGGGCTTAGGCCAAGAAAGGGAAGAATGGGAGGTATTTGCAACACCTGTGTTTCAGAAATCTGTTGGGAAAATGATATAACAAGGGATGACAGAAAGAGGAAAGTCAACAAAGGGAAAGAAAAAAATTACCTGAATTGAATAATAAGACATAACTCTGGGGTGCTCAGCTCCCATTGAGTTAGACAGTGAATGACAGGGGTGCCTGGGAAAGTGGAACAGAGGGTTTTCTTAGTAGAAGTCATAGTGAAACCAAAGAGAATTGGATGTGGACAGAGCAGCTAGTGTTGCTCTGGAAACTGGCTCTTATTATCAACTTTAGATGGGGAATGGGCAACCGGCACCATCCAGCAAGAGATGTCATAGCTCTCACTGTGGAACAGGGGAAAGAGATCAGGTCTGAGAATCAGACTTGGGTTCAAATCCTGCTTCTGACCTTTACTGCCTGTGTGACCTTGGGTGAGCTCCTTAACTCCCAGACTTCAGTTTCCTCATCTGGAAAACAAAGGGGTAAAAATAAATGCCCCCACACACACATCCCCAGATCCCTTTCAGCTAGAATCTGTGAACTATCTCACACTTTTCCTTGTGTTTAAAAGCTGGTTGGGGAGATTCCAAATAGATATTCAATATTTGGAGGAAAGAACAATGTTCTTTGAATCCTGTCTGGGCTCAGAGGTCCAGTAGACCATAACCCTGGATCTGAAGTGAAAAAGATATGAGTTCAAATCCAATCCCAGACACTTCCTAGCTGTGTGATCCCAGGCAAGTCACTCAACCTCAGTTTTTTCAACTGTATAATAGAGATATTTTCAGTATTAAATTAATTTAAATTAAATTTGTAAATTATATATGATATATATACATAATAAATCAATTAAATGAAAAGTAGTTATTAAAATACTTATTTCTCAATGATCAAATGAAATATTTGCAAAGAAATTAACAGTATCTAGCTTAATGTATGAGCTTAATTAATGTTTCCTGTCTTCCCACTTATGCAATTTTGACTGACCTTTAATATGAGCTATGTTAGAGAGCACATACATTTTTGGGAAATGTGGCTTTTTAGAAATTGTTTCAACCACAAGGAAAGACCCCAAAAGCTAAGAAAGTTTCCCAGGTAAACCTAATAGGAAGGGAAATTAATTTTTAAGTTTTGGAGAACTTAAAGAAATCTGACATTTCCCCTTTATTTAATAGGTAAAATTATTATTTATTGAATGCTCCCCTGAACAGAAAATACATAAAGAGTATTCTCCACTAAAAGCACACAATCTTAGGGTCACATGGAAAATACAAATATGGTAAGTGTACAGGCAGACATGCACATGCATGCAAGTGTATGCAAACACGTGTGTGTGTGTGTGTGTGTGTATAGACAACACATTGTAGTGTGGCAGAAAACAATGAATTTGAAATTAGAGGATGCTGGATTCAATTATAACACTCACAATAGTCAAAACCATCCAGAGGTAATTCAAGTTGAATGATTGTTTCTGAGCAACAATGGGAAGGGAAACTACTTGATGGAGTAGACCAATAACTGGATTAGAATTAGAAAGACCTGGGTTCAAGTACCACCTTTGTCTTTGTGACCCCCGACACAAGACTTAACTCTCAGGTCTCCCATCAATTGGCAGAGTTACAGAGGAACTGACCTGCATTTGAAGGGAATGTTCTTTACCTGGTATTCCTCACACCAATGAATCACAGATCCAATAAAAAGATGGTGGGGAATAGGAATTTGTTGTCTCTAATTCTTAGTGACCCCTTTTGAGATTTTCTCAGCAATGATACTGGGGTGGTTTGCCATTTCCTTCTCCAGCTTATTTTACAGATGAGGAAATCGAGGCAAACAGAAGTGAAGTTACTTGACCAATGCCACATAGCTAATAAGTATCTGAGGCCAGATTTAAGCTCAAGAAAATTGAGTCTTCCTGACTCCAAGCCCAATACTATTCACTGTATCCACCCACTGCTGGAGAAGGGAATACAATTGCCAAAACCTCTTCAGATCATCAGTTGGAAGCAATCTTGGAACCCAAAGATCCAATCTTCCCCTTCCTATCTATTTTAAAGATGAAGAAACAGGAAGACAAAGGTCGAGTGACATGTTAATGGTCACACAGCCAATAAGCTAATAAGCAGGATTTGAACCCAAGGAGAAGGAAATGGCAGACCACACTCTAGTATCCTAGCTATAAAACGCCCAAATGTGTCATGAAGAGCCAGACAAAGCTGAAAGACAATTGAACAGAACAGCTTTCTGACTCGACCTCAATCAAACAAACCTTCTCCTTTCATATGGGTGGCATCATTGTGCTCACCATCTCTTGCCAGAAATGATAAGGATTGAGAGAGGGTTATCAACTTTGAAATTCAGGGTCACTTAAACTAGCCCTTGAAGGGAGTTAGCAGTTCCAAGAGGCAGAGATAAGGAGGTACATTTGAGGTTCAGAAAATAGTCTGTGCCAAAATCCAGAGGGAATAAATGGAATAATAGAATGTTCTTTAGGGGGGAATAGTAAGTAGGTGGGTTTAATTAAAGGTCAAGTGAGTAATGGGGAGTGATGTGTAATCAACCTGGGAAGCAAGGCTGGAGCCAGATCATGAAGGGCTTTAAATTACAAAGAAGTCCTGCAAAGCCCCAGAAACTTTTTGAACCTAGAATGTATTCTCTCCTTCCTTTGACCTTTTAGAATCCTTATCTTCCAGGTTTAGTTCAAGTGTCTCATCCCATAGGAACCCTTTCTTAATCCACATTTGCAAAAACTCTCTTTTCTCCTGCTATCTTATATTTACTTAACTGTATTTGCTTTACCTCCTCCAGTAAAATGTAATCCCTTTGAGGACAGAGACCATTTTTCTTCCATAATTTCTTTGAATGCATCAAATTCCTTGCACAATAGTAACTAGGTAATAAATATTTGCTGAGTTGACATTTTGTTGGATTGAAATGCAGCAGCTGTATCTGTTTTCTATCTCTTTTGTTCCTCCATGGGTTGGATTTTTGTTTTGTTTTGGATGGTTGGTTGGTTTTACCCCATGTTAGCTTTGGCTTAAAAATATCTGATACTTACACCTGGGAAAATTGACTTCATGAGTCTCCATCTGGCAATTTGCCTTGGTCGTCAAGAAGCTGTTGAGTGGCTCTACTCCTTCATGAGTAAGCATCATTCTGCATACAGCTGGCTCAATTAAATTAAAAAAAAGCAAGTCAGATGACTCCTCATGGGCCTGAGAGTCAACATGGTGGAAGGAGCTATCAGCTACTTTACCCCGAGTCTTTAATTGAAGGGAAAACCATTTGGACAAATGATTATGAAGCATGAATATATGTGGAGCTTGATACAGTTCTATAGATGGAGAGAAAGTAGAATCAAGAGAAGGAAAGAGGATGCTGGAAGAACTAAAAGGAGTGAGCTTGAAATCTTCCAGAGATTTTGTTGTACCTGGCATGGCCCAGAAAGAGTGACTTTTCTTGGCACCATCCATCTATCTAATCATTAGGTGACTGTTACTACCTACAATTAAACACTTTTGAGATCATCCCTACTTCATGTGCTATCTCCAAAGCCCTAAGAACTGATAAAATGGGTCACCAGGAAAGAATCTAGATGCAGAATTAAAAAACTGATGAACAAATCACTGGGAGAGGATATGGGTCTGGATCCTGTATGATCCCATAGCAGTCAAACATAGGCTGTGAGCGGTTCTCACATCAGTCAACCAATCAAGAAACGTTCATTAAGAGTCTATTAAGGGGACAGCTAGGTGGTGCAGTGAATAGAGCACTTGCTCTGAAGTCAGGAGGACCTGAGTTCAAATTTGACCTCATATACTTTTAGCTGTGTGACCATAGGCAAGTCACTTAACCCCATTGCCTTGCAAAAAAAAACAAAAAAAAGAGTCTATTATGTGTCAAAGACTAAATGAGATACAAGGAAAAACAAAAATTAAATAGACTGAGTCTCAAGTTGCTTATATTCTGTCATATGCCTAGACATGAGGGATATTAGAGGACAAGAAAATAGGCAGGTCTTAGGGAAAATAAATATCCATGAAAGGGAGCAAAATGTGCTTTTGTCCAAGTCACTTAACATCTCTCTGAGTTTCAGTTCTTCTATCCGTAAAGAGAGAGAAGGTTGTGCTAGATACCTAAAGGGTCTTCCATCTCTCAATCTGTGATTCATTTTTGTTTCTATTCACTACCTCCCTTTTACCCTTCCTCTCCCATTATTCAAGGCCAAGTTTTCATTATATTTCTAAATCTATCTCCCTTAAGTAAATCTGACATGTTAAAAATGTTCAGGGGCAGCTAGGTGGCACAGTGGATAGAGTACCAGCCCTGGAGTCAGGAGGATCTGAATTCAAATGTGACCTATGATTTTTTTTGCCCTGCAAAAGCCAATATATATATATATATATATATTCACGAAATCATAAGTGAAAGGAATCTTAGAGGTCATCCAGTCCTATGCCCACATTTTACAGATGGGGAAACTAAAGGCAACTTGCTCAAGATCATGTGACAAAAATGGGATTCAAACTTAGATTCTTTGATTATAAAAAATCCAGCACTTTTCCCACTGCTGAAAGGTTCATATTTACCAAACAAATAAATGTTGGGCTGTTCTTTGTTTCTTATCATAGAATTACTTTAAATAGTAAGTTACCCTGGGGAATATTTAAAAGTGGAAACAAACAAATATGCAACTATTCAAGATGCTGTTGTTAAAATAAGATGCCAAATAAGATACCAACAAGATGCCCTCCCCCTCCAATCATATCCTACCAAAGTTCATCTCCAGGGAGTCACCAATTCCCCTTTTAAAGGCTTTCCCCCCCATTTTTACAGTTTGTTTACAACACAGAAAAGTATCATGGTGGGGTGGTGGAGTAGGAGAACCAGACAAAATGCTCCCCAGGTTGCTAGGAGAACCAGTTCATAACTAAAAGCTCAAGGTGTCTCAGGTCTCTCTGGACAAGGGAAGAGGCTTAACAAGGAGGCAGTCATTTCAAGGGCCTGCCCTGGCTTGCCAAAGCTCCCTTGGTTTTAGAACTTTGCTGATGAGGCTGGCTCCCTCAGAGAAGGAATAAAGGACCCAATGAAACAGGAGGCTTCCAGTTTGGGGGTTTGGAGGTCAGTCAGGAGGAGCTGTGACTTTGTACTGATGCTGTGTTGGGGGTGGGAATGAATTTTAAAGCTGGCTTTATCCCTTATTTATTTGTAAGAGGTTCTTAAGAAGGGGTGGGGAGATGAGTACATAGAAAGAGGAAGTCCTGAGTTCAAATTCTGCCTTGAAAACTAGTTAGCTATATGACCTTGGGCAAGTCAACCTTGGTTTCCTTAGCTGTAAAATGGGGATAATAATAATAATATATTCCTCCCTGAATTGCTGTGAAGATGATATATAAATTGCTCTGCAAGCTTCCACTACTATGTCACTATGCTCACCTTGCTATTGCCATCCGTATTCATTCCCAATGAGATGATATGGAATAGTTCTCCATCATCTCATCTCTTATTGCTACTGGATGAACCACCAATGTCAAAGATGACTTGAAGAAAAGGAATAAGCACAAATATAAATGCTTTGTGTAAATTGTTATTTTTGAGTGGTGGCTTTTAAAAAATTTTCACCATCATCTAGCTCATCTGGTGGCATGCAATTGTTAAGTGGCAAGTATCTGTGACTCCAGAAGGCCCCCACCTCCAATACTTCCATAACCTACTGGTTCATATTTGAAAGTCCCTTAACTAGGGAAGGTCTCTTTCAGGTCATCATTAGAGATGAGGTATAAAAGGTTGATGTACAGCGGTTTCATTTACATGAGAATCTAATCCAGTCTAACCCAGAAAACATGTACTAAGTGTCACTTATAAACAAGGTACTAGTGCAGGAGAAGAGAAGGAGAAGAATGACAGAAAGAGTCCAGGTGTGAGAGTGGGGGGAAAAAGATCTCCCCTTTGAAAGAGATAAACCTAGCTAGCATTGGTAAGATACTAGGGAAAATAAGCAAACTGGAGGGTTCTAAATTGGCCCAGGGCCTGCTGTTGATGTTCTTCCTTTGTTCTCAAAGAGGATCAATGATATCATGAGGGTGATGTCTTGACTTGCACATGAATTGGAGTCAAATGAGGCAGAGCTTCTCAAAGTATCAACCTCCCATCAGAGTCCAGTGGCAAGACAAAAGTCAAGATGACTGGCAATGGCCCCAGATGTAGTGGGTGACCTTGACCTTTCTAAATTAAGCTCTTGGCCAGGTCTCAGTTTGTCTGAGGCCTTACCCATTTACTTGGAGGGAATCTGGGACACCTGAAGCTAGTCTATCTTGTTTACTTAGTTTGTTTCAGACCTTCTCCTTTCAATATTATTTAATTTGATCTTTGGCTTCCTTCTTCTTATGCCAGGAAATGGTTAGGGCACCCTTGAGTAGATTTACCTAAGCAGAACAGCTAGGTTGAGGCCAGAGCTAAGAAGAGTTGACCTGGCCTCTACCCTGCCCTAATTCATGGAAGCAATTGTGAAATCATTGAGAAGACCACCTCTAAACTCCCTCCAAACTCTACAAAGTTAGACAGAATCAGCATTACAGACATTTTTAGAGCTTGTTGAACCTTTGTTATCATGTAGGCCAATCATATCATTTTTCAGATGGGGAAACTGAGGCCAACTATTTTTTGTGACTTCATTCATTCAATAAGCATTTATTAAACTTTTACTATGGCATTATGACAAACACCAAGTAGAGGAAAAAATAAAAACTTCTGCCTCCAAGGAATATAAAATAACTAGCATTTTAAATTTTGCAAAGTGCTTTACATATATTATCTCATTTGAAACTTTAAGCCTGGGAAGTACAATTATCAACTTCATTTTACAGATGAGGAAATTGGGGTTAAGAGAGGTAAAATCATTTATCAGAATTACAAGCTTGTAAATTTATGAGGCAAGATCCAAATTCATATCTTCTTGACTCTACTTTCATAGAAATGAGGTTTATAATAAATCTTAATAAGTTAAACCTATTGAAAGTTATCCAAATTTTTTTATCAAGTCCATAGATCCCAGGTTAAGATACTAGGGGACAAGGGCATGCTCCAAAATAAGAAAATTAAGGATATTTAGAAAATAATTACCAATACCACTACTAAGTCTGTATCCCAAAGAGATCATGAGAAAGGATAAAAAACTCACATGTACAAAAATATTTACAGTAGCTCTTTTCATGATAACAAAGAATTGGAAATTGAAAGGATGCCCATCAATTGGGTAATGGCTGAACAAACTGTGGTATATGAATGTGATGGAACAATATTGTTCTATAAGAAATCATGAAGTATGGGTCTTCAGAAAAGCCAGGAAGGACTTGTATGAACCGAGGCTGAGTGAAATGTAGAAGCAGAAAAACATTATACACATTAACAACAACCTTATCTAATGATCAGATATGAAGGAGCTGTTCATTTCAGCAGTATAATAATCAAAGAAAGTTCAAAAAAGTATGTGATAGAAAATTCCATCCATACCAGAGAGGGAACTGTGGAGTTTAAATGCAGACCAAAGCTTATTATCTTCAATTTTTAAAAGTTGTCTTAGTTATGTCATTTTTTCTCTCTAATGTTTTCCCCTTATATTTGGATTAGATTCTTTTTTTCTCATAAAGATTAATATGGATCCATGTTGAGCATAATAACACATGTAGAGCCTATAGTAGATTGTTTTCTATTAAGGGAAAAAGGAGAGAAGGGAATGAGAGAGAAAATGTAAAACTCAAACATTGCAGAAAAAATGACTGGTGGAAAACTATTGTTGCATGTTGTTAGAAAAACAAAAGAAACTAATTAAACAATGAATTGACAGGGGAGCCACTAACAGCAGAATGAATAAAGAGAGCTCTTGACAGACGTCATGGGGAAGAGTTCTAATTGACTTGAGACATCTACTTAGAGGCTTCCAAAAGCAGTTGGTGATTCAGGATTCCACCTCAGGAGACTCTAGGAATTGCTAGTGCAGAGGTGAAGAAGAGAATTCTAGGAGGGGAGAAGGAGCGAACTCGTACATAGAAACAGTGCCTTTTCGGAGGGTCATTTTGGCTAGAAGACAGAGTTCCTGTGAAATGTCTTTCAAAGAGCATGGGGCCAGATTGCAAAGAGCCAGATTGATGACTTCATGAGCTACCATTTTCTCTGAGTAGCAATAGGGAGTCACAGAAGCTTTTTGACTGGGATTTTGTAGAAAGCTTTGGGTGGGTAGGAGATTCTGGAATCACGAGGATCTAACTCATCTCACCCTCTGTCAAACTTACCTCACAAGGAAGAGCTGATACCTAGCTCAGAAACCAGTTGCTTTAACTTCCAGGATTGAAAACTCAAGAGTCTACCACAAGAGGTTGGGTTTTTTGTTGTTGGTTTTTTGGGTTTTTTCCTCTGAGTGTGGTTTGGGTTAGAGTTGGAGCCTGTCTGACACTTGAATGGAGAATGTGCTACTTAGTCGTTTTGTTACCACAGAGGAAATAGAGCAACGTAATAACTGTTTATTCCTTGTTCTGACTGTTGGCCGCAGTCTGGAGCTAAGATCTGCAGCCTCCCCAAGGATTCCCATAGAATGACCTGAAGGTAAAATGCATAGACCACTGAAGATGCATTCCCTTCTTCCAGGCAGCCTCAACTTTCCCTTACTCCACCCCATGAACCCCATGTGGGAAAATCAGAAGAGGGTCTACTGTTGCTGGCCCCTTCTCCCATTCCTGATTGCCAGCAGCAGATGGTTCCTCCACCCCCCATCACAATAGAGTGACCCTAAGGATAGATAATCGAAGAACTGGGGAACCAGAGTACAACCTTTCTCCCCAGCAGGTTTTTCCCAGAGCTGAAGTAAAAAAAGAAAAGATGTGATTTCTTCCATATGCAGCAAAAGGAACACAACACAACACAAAGACACAACTAAGGGACTGGTGAAGGCTTAATTTTTCTGGGTCCCTGGATTGGATTCCAGCCGTCCTCTTTACTAGTGTAATGGATAGTTTTCAGAGAAGTGGCAAGGAAAAAAGAAAAAGGAAAATTGCTTGTGGAGGCAAGTTTGTAGCCGAAGAAACCCAGACTCTCTAGACCACAGCTACTTACTGTGAAGCCTTGGGGGAAATCGGCAAGGTCTAAACTGCATCTGTCCTGCCCCAAGACAAACTGCCAAGGCCTGGCCATGGAGGCAGAAAAAGGGGAGTTAATGATGGGAGGAGGGCGGCAGGAAAGCAGGCTTTAGAAAGATGAAGGAGATGGTAGCTAGCCACCAGAGACAGACACTCTTGTGTTTTCCAGTAGTAATGTCAGAGTTTTCATCTGAAGATGGAAGCCTGGATGACTCAGAGAGGATGAGAAGTGGTTCTCCAAGAGTTGGGAGTCACACCTCTGGGATAACCCTGACCCAGAGAGTGGGAAGGTTTAGCAGGAGGAGGGGGGAACCTTTTTCCTAGACACCAAGTAAAAGGATCCAGGGAGTCATGAGCCAGGGCCCAGTGTAGACATGAAATCTGCCAAAGGACTGGATTTGCTCTTGCCCACTTGCTGCAGGTTGAACCTGATGCTGTCCCTCCTTACCTCTAGCCCCTTCAGTTCTTCAGCTCAAATCCCACCATCTGGAGCTTTTCCCACTCTCCCAGTGCAGGACCTTCATTCTGGGATGACCTTCCATTTACACTATATTTAACTTTGATGTGCATAATTGTCAGATACTAGCTAGCTATGTGACCCTGAGCAGGTCTATTTGCCTCAGTTTCCTCCCCTGTAAAATTAAGATAATAATTGTTCCCATGTCCCAGGATTACTGAGAATCAAATGACATAATTATAAAGCTCTTCACAGAAGGTCTGGCACAAGATAGGTGCTAGGTAAATGTTGGCTGTACTTATTACGGTTTTCTGCCTTTTCTTCCCCTGGAGATAGGAGCTAACATTTACATGAACCCTTTGCAAATAACTCATTTAATCCTCATAGCACCCCTGAAGGGTAGATGTTATTTTTATCTACATTTTACAGATGAAGAAACTGAAGTAGTCAGCAATTAAGTGACTCATTCAGTAGCCTATGATTACTATGTATCTGAGATGGATTTGAATTCAGATCTTCCTGCTTCCAAGTCCAGGACCCTAACCACTGCATCACCTCACTGTCTCTAAATTTACCTTTGTTTCCCCAGGGCTTGACACATAGTAAACTCTTAATCAATACTTCATACACATATACACATACTTCATACACAGAGCTCATGCAGTGATATCCATCAGGAATACACCTGGGGTCCCCAGAATATGGGGGTCCATATATAACAGTCTAAAGCAGGGCATTCATGAACTTGGATGGAAAAAACATGCCATCTTTTATTTTCACCAATATCTAAGTGAACAGTCACCATTTCCATCAATTATTCAAAATTTTCATTTGGGGGAGAGCATAGGCTTCACCCCTGTTATGAACATGTATTAATCAAATTTAGGGGTTTTCCCTTTTCTCTTTTGGAGGCAGTGGAGGTTAAATGACTTGCCTAAGGTCATACAACTAGTTAAATGTATGAGGACAGATTTGAACTAAGGTTCTTCTGACTTCTGGATTGATGCCCTATCCATGAGGACACATCCTCTGATAATGCACATGGGACATTTTTTTTGCAATCTGTTGTCTTAGGGAGGTGCTTAGTGCACAGTAGTGCACACAGGAGAGGGAGGGAAAGTGATGGAAATCTGCAAAAAGTCCCAATTCAAGATCTGGAGGAAACACCCTGTCCTGGTGCAAACATTCCTCTTTTTGGGCATCAGATATTTTTAGACAATTGCCCAAAACAGAGCTGAGAGGGAAAGCATCTTACATCAGAGGGATAGGGATAGTGAGAAAAGGAACAATGATTTCCTTAGTGTTGGGGATTCCCATGCAAGGGTGTTAATCTTTGTTTGCATGTTCTGTATCTTATCATCATTGAGAATCATCAAGAGCAGAGGTATCAAATTCAGAAACAGGGACCACTAAACTGAACATAGGGCAGTACGGTGATGCCATAGTGCTAGAAGCACAGGTCTGGAGTCCTGAACTCATATAGCCTCAGACATCTACAAGCTCTCTGTGACCTTGGGCAAGTCACTTAGCCCCGCTTGCCTCAATTCCCTCGTCAATAAAATGAACTGGAGAAGGAAATGGCAAACTACTTCAAGGATCTTTGCCAAGAAAACCCCAAAAGGGATCACAGAGTCAGACAAAACTGAAAATGACCCAATAATAAAAAAATTGAACATAAGGAACCCCATGGGGTACATATTATCTTAGAAAACCACAAATTAATATTATCTATGTTTTATCACATTTTTATTTATTTTGGTAAGTATTTATCATGTACATTTTATTCTGGTTCAGACAGTATTCAGCAGTGTTAGGCTGTGTTTGTTATTGCTAGTCTAGACCATGGCGTCTGGCATATAGGAAACCTATAATAAATGCTTATTAATGGACTGAATGATTAATAGAACATTGAGTTTGAGTGACTTGTCCTGTGTTACAAAGCCAATTATGTGTCATAGGCAAGAATTAAACTGAGGTCTTCAGACCCCAAAGCCAGTCCTTTCTTTCACTGGAGCTTATGGAGTTCATGGATTCCTTTTTTTTGCTCCTTTTGACATGCAACCAACATAAATATTCACTCCACAGGATTGTTCTGAGACTCAAACTAGGGCATCTGTATCAAGAGCTTTGTAAGCTCCCAGTACCATATAAATGTCATTCATTATTATAATGATTATTGTTCTACAGATGTACAACTTTGGCTCTGACTTCCAAAACAGACATGAAGCGACATTTTGTTTGTGGAAAAGCTCTTGAAAATGCACTAGGGGAAGTGGCCAAAGCTGAGAATTTCCCAGGAATCTCATGATGGTTTATTTGATTTATTTTAATTTCATCAATTTAGGAAATTTCCAATTCATTTAAAAAAGTGTTTATTATATGCCAGACCCTGAACTAGGTGTTAGACAAAGATAAAAATGAAATAATCTCTATTCTCAAGGAACTTCCAATTTTCATTTCCCAGTATAGAAACACCCTCCACCCAATATAGAACAGCCACTCAATTATGAGTTATTGTTTTAGGTTAAATAATTTGCTCATGGTCACACAGCCAATGTATCTAAAACAGGATTTGAACTGAGTTCTCCCTACTTCTGCCTCCCTCCAGGAAAATGGGGCTCAAGGTTGGGGATCACTCCAGTGTAATAATAACTAATTCCTGATTAGTTTTCATTAATTATTGTTTTTTCTCTCCCCAACAGGGAAGGTGCATCAACTTCACCAGAGTAAAATCTGATGGCAAACCAACTGCCTTCAAACAGCCACCAAGACCATCCCCCAGCCATGAGAATGTCCCACTTAATAATACCCCCCGAGGCCCTCCTCCTCCTCCAACCTCTCTTCAGGCTCCTTCCAGGCATCTGCCTCCTGTTCCCCCTCCTGCACGGATGCCCCCGGGACCCCCACCATCCCGCCCACCTCCTCAACCTGACTTTTAACACTCCAGAGGAACCAAGATTGGCAAAACCGAGTTCTTTGCTTAATTCAACATATTTATTGAGTCTTGGTTTACAGTTGAGAAATATTGGAATTTGTTGCTGGTCAGCAAAAAAAAAAAATTACCATGTGTCAATTTACTATATGAAATATTTTTTATATATCACAAACATTGAGTGGATTTATCAGTAGATAAATACAGGTATCTGCCCTGGTGTATATGTGGGTACCTAAATCCCTATATATATATACCCAATTAAGTCATTAATATACCTGGATAACTCATCCACTCCTAATTTTCCTCATTATTCATAATTCAAGAATAAATCATTCAGAAATTAACAGGATCTGCTTTCCTTAAAAGGGTCAGAAAAACTCTTTAAAAGAGTTATGAATAAAACAAACATTTTCTCTTTCAACAAAGAGAATTCTTCTCTCCTCAAATCTTCTCAAATCAGTCCCATTGATCCACCATTCTCCATTGTTCCACATGCCCAGTTTCTATTGGCATGACAAAGAATTCTTCATATGGTACAGGGCATCATTCCCACCCCTGTAGGGTGAACTGGGTGGTGTGGTTTCTGTGCTCTCTCTAATTAGAGATATTAATTCAGATGATTGAAACCATATTCAATGTTTCTATTTTGATCCAATCCAACCTCAATGCACAATCATCTTCAGTTCCATTAGTGGTGGTTAATGGGAAAAAAAAAGAAGCAAGCCTTTTCCTTGACTTTTGTCATTGGGCATCATCAAAGAAAGCAGGCTTTCTGGGAAAAGATAGATCTCAGAGCACATGACCCTCATAAGTGTGCATGTGTGTAAGGGGGAGTGTGCCTGGTGTTGCCCCGTGCATACAAATATACCAAAATTTTCTGACGTGGGACTACATGGAGTGATTCAGGAGTGGTCCAGAAAGGAAAAACCACAAATGAGCTTCATCCTGTCATCCCGAATGAATCTTGATAAGTTAAACTTCCTAGTCTTGTATGTTATATTTATACCATATCAGAAGGAGTTTCTCTGCAGGGCAAAGTACAAATCTGAATGTGTTTGGTTTTGTTTTTGTGTATGTATTTAGGCAGTATTGTTTGTATTAGTTGTATAGTTATAGAAATGATAATGATTTCCCCATTTTTTTCTTTTTTTATGTTTGCTGGTATGGTATGTATATAATGTACATGCATATGCTTTTGGCAGGGGCATCCAGGACAAACCAACTTCCTGCTTTCAAGTAACCATGTCTGTGAGTCATTATTTCCAATGGAAATCCCCACTTGCAGCATAATAATCCATCCTTACAATGGGACTCAAGATTCCTCTTTTCTTTCTTCTCTCCTTGGCACTCCTACCGCATCCTTCCACCTCTAAAGAGCTAAATAGGATTGACTCCTTGTCCATTGTGTTCAAATGAGATAATAATTATAAATCTCTTGTTCCCTTCCCCTCTAACTGCTTCAACTCTCAACCTATGGCTGCCCTGATTGGATTCCTATCATCTTCCTCCTTCCTTTTTTTCACCTACCCCTACATAGGTACATAAGTCTAATCTACCTATCCACCTGACTCCTCGTCTTTTGAGAATTATTCTCCTCTAAAGGAGGGCTTACTTGTATAGGACATTGGACCCCTTAGAGAAAGGATGCTATCTTAAATGCAACGTAATAGAAACAGGGTTGAGGGATTCCAGGTGATGAGCTTCAGAAACATGATTGCCTCCATGTTGCTCCCTGAATGGCAGGCAGATCAGGGAGAGGCAGGGAGAGATCCCAATCAGAACCACAAGATTTCAGGGTTAGTACATGAAGAAAACTTTGTTTATTGCTTCATGATTCAGGGTACATTGTTTCTGGAATCCCCTTCTGGTACTTACTACCTATGTGACCTTGGGCAAATCAACCTCTCTGGATCTCAGTTCTTTCATTTGTAAAATGACTGAGTTGGCCTCCATAGTTTCTGAGATCTCTTCCAGGTCTCGATCTACGGTTCTATAAACTACCCACTCCTGTATACCTGCTTTGCCTTTGAATTTACCTAAGTAGTGGTATTTCATTACAACTTCTTAAGGTTATGATCTTTCACTACTTTTACAGTCAGAATCCACTTTGGTTTCTTCAAGGAACCAATCATGGGGTTCATGCCGGCTCAGAATTTTTAGTCCACACTCAAAATGGTCTGAATAAATTAGAGATTTGTTTTAAAGACTATCTGAAGTTGAATGTGGCCTGAAGTCCTTTCAAAATGTGGACTGGGTTATTAGGTATACATCAAGCTCTCAGATCCCACACTCAATGACAATGAGAGAGGCAGATAGACTGGGCTAAAAAGCACCATCCTCTGGACTTGGAGGGCTGGGTTCTCTCACCTTGCCTCATGACCCTGATATGGCATTTTTCTGGACCTTGAGCCACAGTTGCCACTCTCAAGGCTCAGAAAGAGTAATTTGGCAAAAGAGTGTTTGTTTTAGCTTTCCAAGGTAACCCTTGCCCTGTATTCGGAACATTTGATAGTGGGTGTTGGGGCATGAATGTATTTTTTATGAGGGGAGCTCCACACCTGAATGTGGGGGGGGGGGGAGTTCTGATAATCAGCCATAACTCACTCCCATGGCTTTTGCACTGTCTTTAAAAAAGAAAAATCATCCCTACACCTTATTTCCTATTATCCTTCATAGAATGTGATCCCTAACTTTGGAGTTTGGGGGGGCTTAGTTTTGGGGGGTTTTTTATGAAAAGCAACCCCTTCCCCTTTCTGTAAATATTGATAATTTTTTTTTACATGGAGGAACAGAGCATTTTTGCTTTACTGCTGGACAGTTAGAGTAATTTATTACAAGGGGCTTATGGTGGATGGCTTACAGGTGGCTCAGCATACCATACATGCAGGCAAAATCCAGTATAGTTCAAAGCGGCATGTTCCAGGTCCTCCACAGTTATGGAAAAGGCATGGGGGATAGGGAAGACCATGGTATGTTCTAGTATTCTTAGTTTATATCAGTCTATGCTTATAAGTAATGTCTAGCACAGTAGAAATAGAAAATCCAGAAGATCCATTCATTTAATGCTTGAAAAAGATAGCTAGGAAAGTTTGATTTCTTTAGGGATAAAGGGGAATGTTTATTGTGCAGATCATTTCAAGAAGGAAATATTCATTCTTGAGAGACAAAAGGAATGAGAATGGGATGTCAGACTGAACATTGGAAGAAAAGAGCTGTCATTAAAGTTTGGGACTTTGAGGAGGAATTAGAAAGTGAGTTATTAGAATGTCATTGGTCTGAAAGGAAAGGTACATGTACCACTCTCTGAAGTTAACTGTTTCCACATTAGAATTGTGTAACCATTGAATGTGATGTGTGTCTGCCATTCATTTCTGTGAAACTCTGTGGCAACAGGACCACATTAAAATGTGGGAAAGTGTATCTGAAATCCAATATTGCAATGTAACATATTCTTACTGATTAAAAGCCAGCAATAAACCTGTTTAAAAATAAACTCCTAGAAGGTTGGATTTTTTAATTACTATTTTATTTTAAATCACATTGGATTGGGAATAAAATATAATATTCATCATTAAGAATTAAGCCTTACAGAGAAGTTTGAAAGAAGCCAGCAAAGTGACAGATCTTTACCTGTCCCTACTGTTTGTATAACTATTAAAGTAGTATAGAAATATTATTGATGTAATTCATGGTTATTTCCCACCCACTGCCATTTTCTCTCCTTAAATTAGGGTTTTCATCTGTGGGTAGATTTCACAAGATCTTAGAACTTGCAAGGGAAATAAATCACATTCTTTTTTATTTTCACTGAAATTAAACATTTCCCTCAATTATGATTTTTAGAAATTTTATGTGAGAAGGGGTTCGTAGATTTAACCAGACTGCCACTTACTTCCTGGGTTTGGGATAAAAAAAGCAAATCCCTAAAATAATGATTTACACTCAAGTTTGGTGAAAACTAAATTTTTATTATAGTCAGATTGTTGAATAGTTGTTACATCTTCTAAGAAATCCTAAAAAATTTTTAATGTATGTTGAGAGATTCCTTTTTTTGTAATAGATGCCATCCTTGGGATTTCATGCCAAGTGCACATCATATCCCCTCCACCAATGGTCATCATCTGATTACTTGAGTGACTTCCTTTCCCATTTCCCTGGGTGTCATGTGCCATTCATCACTGGTCAGATAGTCTGATCACTTCTTCAGGGACCCACAGCTTTAACTGATCACCTCTCTGAAGAGGTCAGTATCCTCAGGTTATCAGTCCTAACTATGAATCTCCAACAACTATCATCCCTGGTGTAGAAAGTTTCTCTGAAGTACATGGTTCTTTGGACTGGTTGGGTGGTTGCAGAAGTTTTTCTCCAAAGGAATGAATGTAGTAAACACACTTCTGTCTGACCTCTTAGTTCTGATTCTCTATCTATCTGTGACACTCTGTCTTTGCTTTAAGCTAAGTTGCAAACGATATAGACCAGATATATGAATTGGCTTGGAATCAATTATCCTCAATGTTGTGTCAATGTGGTTCCATAAACAAGACTAAGAATTCCTACCTAATCCAAGAGATACCTAAACTAATTCCTCACCAGTAAAGATGAGGACCCAAAAGAGTGTCTGAGTTACCCACATTTTTATTTTACTTTTCATGTTTGTTTATTCATCTAATTACAAAGTCCCCCCAAATCAAGAACCATTTCTAATACTCCTTCATGTCCCCCAGAGCACCTCCCATAGGGTCTTATACATAATAAGCATCCTCTAAATGTGCATTGACTGAATAAATGTGACCCTTCCCCCCCCCCCCCCCCCCCCCCCCCCGGCATCTGTCTTCCTGAGATTTTCATTCTCACTTCTTCCAGTTCAGCAGGATTTGGAATAGACATAGTCCTCAATCATAGACCCAGACTTATCCTGGGAATGTTATAAACGTTCAACTGCATAATCATTTGGGGGATCTGGGACATCTGGTGCTGTGACCACAGCAACCACAGTATTAGCAGTCACTATGGAAACCTCCAGAAACATTCAGTTGCATCATGGTATACTTGGATGGCCAATTAGATGTGTTTTTGAGTGGGAGACTATCAAAGGAAGAGATGACCACCTTGTCAAGGGCCTGAAATGTGTTTGAATGCAGAAAATGTGGTTATCATAAGATGTACTAAGTCATTTCTCTAGCTTTCTCTAAAATAATTTATGCCCATATATTCATGTTGTAACAGGATGAGGTAAAGAGACATTATCAAAGGAAAGAAGAATTTGGCATTGGGAGGGTCTGGATTCTAGACTTTTATCTTCTACCTTTGGTCTCTATGACCTTGACTCGTCTTCCTCGTCCTCACCCCCAAACAGACTCATAATCAAAAAAGAAACCTTGGATGAGATAATCTCTCAAAGTCCCTTCCAACTCTAATTCTATGATCTTATGACACCAATATGTCAAGGCCTCTCATGATCTCAGTTTTATTATCCAGAAAATAAAAAGGTTGAATGTAAATACTTTCTAGAATTCCTTCCACTTCAAAAGACTCTGAGATTAATATGTGTATTTGTTATGAAAATCATCATTACAGTCACCCATGGGCAACTCTGAGGGGCAAGTATACTCTTGTAGAGAAGGATGTAAATCACATATACATAGAGTTGTTTGCTTTGCATGTTTCCCTATTCCCACCTTAGAATGTAAGTGACTTTACCCTTCATTGTATTTGCAGGGCTTATCATAATGCTTAAACACACAGTAACCACTTAATATATATTTGTAGATGGATGGACTGATGGCTAAATAGAGAGATAAACAAATTAGATAGATGGTAGATAGATATAGAAAGAAAGATAGATAGATGATAGATAGATAAATAGATACAGAGATATACAGCAGATGGCGAGCTAGAGAGACTGAACAGACAACTCATGAAACTGAGATATAGATGATAGATAGATAGATAGATAGATAGATAGATAGATAGATAGAGATATATAGAGACAGAGAGAGAGACTTATGGAGTTGAAATATAGATAAATGATAGATAAATAGATAGATAGATGCATATATACATACATATGTATATATGTATATATATATATATATATATATATATATATCTGTATAGTCAGAGTATATGGAGATCTGTGATTTCATTGGTACAGAGAACTTCCAGGTAATAGCACCTTCATCTCCACTCCTTGATAATTTTACTTTTGATATCTGAAAACTTTGAGCTTTGCCCAGAGCATAGGCCCAGCATCCCACAAGCAGCCTGCATTAGAGGCAGCACCTTGAACCCAAGTCTTCCTGGTTTTCTAGGTCAATTCTCTATCCACTACACCTCAGTGTCTCCCCATATATATTATGGCATAACGTATAAGACAGGGGATTTCATAATCAGCTGTAACAACAACCAAATTCAAACTATGTTTTAATGGCTTCTAGGCTTAAATGGCAAGGAAGCTTTAACTCTTTTTGTATATCCTCAGAGGTTAGCATAGTGCTGGCAGGCACACAGTTCATCCATCTTAATTGCTTGATGTTTGTTGTGTTGTTTGGGTCTCCTTGCCCCCATCTGGATCATAGCCCTACTTTACCTTCTCATCCTGCACAGTTCTTACCCACACCTTGCCAAAAACCTCACTGAAGTGTGCCTAACACACTGAAGGCCTTCTTGGAATTCTGTTAGCATTCCCCATGCCTTGATCAAGTCAGTAGCTTCCATTGTCCCACTAGGCACCACATGTAGAATGATGCCAACCAATTAGTGGCCAAGTACAACTTCAATGAAAGTCTGTGGCCTGGCTAAGAGAGAGGCCAGGACATAGCTAATCTTTGCAATCACAGGAGATTGACAAAAATCTAATCTGAAAGAGTCTCCACACCTGTCCAGTATAAGGTGGCAAAACAAATACAATGCTGACTTGGAGTCAGCAAGCATTGGCTTTGAATTCTGCAAATTACTTACTCTCTTTCAGCCACAGTTTCTCCATCTATAAAATGGGCATGAAAATAACACCTACCTCCCAAGGTTGCTTTAAGTATTAAATGAGGTAACCTATAAATTTCTTTGTTTCAATTGCTTAAAGCACTTTTTTGTTTGTTATATTTATTGTTATGCAAGCTCTGATATAAAAGTGTTTTCTTACTGAAATAAATATCCATGATTTGGGTTAGTCTTCAACTATGTCCAGACATATAACTACTTATGGGATAAATCAGTAATCCAAACATAGATTAGATTTATTTTCTTTATCAGCCTATAGCAACACCCCCAATCTGTAGATCAATCTCTATCAATAAATCTCAAAGAATTACTTGGTAGATTTCCAAAGCAAAAAAATTGATCCACATTGACCCTCTGTAGTTCTCCACCACTTCCACCATGGTAATTAGGTGGTATTTTTCCACAGTAAGAGGCATTTATTTTCTGCCCACCAGAGATTTTAAGATTAATATAGGGTTAATTAGGTTAGAACTTCAGCTATTTGTCTGATAGCTATGGATAAAGGAAAAGTAGCCCCAAGGGAAAAAAGAATGGGTGGGCCTCTCCTACATGAATGGAAGGCAGCCTAGAATGGATGCAGTCACAGGAGGGAAAGGCTTCAGACCTGGCAAATATCACAAGTGAATAGGGATGGGGGGGAGGGAGGGAGATGGGAGAAGCAATACTTATAATAACATAAATCTTAGACAGGACAAACTGAGTTTTCTATTTGTTAAAATTGCAAAAAGTGGGGAAAGAAGAAGAGGCAGCATGGTATATTAGGGGAAAAGCCTTGATTAGGAATGGGAGGTCCTGTGTCCAATTGCTGTCTCATTTGGAGATGCATGGGGGCTGAATTGCTTCCGCTCTCTAGGCCTCAGTTTCTTCATCGGTAAGATGAAGGAGGATATCCATTCGAGATTAAGGGTCTTGTCCAGTTTTGTGATCTTGTCTCTAGAATCACTCATTGGAGCCAAAGTTTCTGGAAGTCCAGAATGACAATGACAGAAACCTGGTCTCTTCTCTTGGAATCCCCCCCTCCACCCTGCCTTGGCAAACAGGAAATACCTTGGCAAGTGTAGTGTGGGCATGTGGCAAAGCTGGGTGACTGGTTGGATTGCTCTGGTCTCCATTCCATTGATCCCATAGACTGGGGCAGATGAGGTCAGCTGAAGTCTATTCTACTAAGAACACACAAACACAAGATCCACATCTTTGGGTGGTTGACAAAAATGAACCCTAGAAACCAAAGAAATTCACCCAGTGAGATTATAATCTGGAAATTCGCTTTTACCCTTACAACCTTGCCTACTTCCCCCTTTTGCTCAAAAAAAAAAATCATATCGAAAAGCTATTTCTCTCTCTCTGTGTGTGTGTGTGTGTGTCTTTGTCTCTGTGTCTCTATCTTTTTCTCTCTCTGTCTCTGTCCCTGTCTCTCTGTTTATGTCTCTCTTGTGTGTCTGTCTGTCTTTCTTCTCTCTCTGTCTCTCTCTGTTTCTCTCTCAGTCTCTGTCTGTTTCTCTGTCTCTCTGTCTCTGTCTCTCTGTCTCTGTCTCTGTCTCTGTCTCTCTCTCTCTCTCTCTCTCTCTCTCACACACACACTAGATTTGAGTTCAAATTTTGCCTCAGGCAATGATCTTGGATAAGTCTTCCAACCTCTGACTGACATTCCTCATTTGTAAAATCTACCTCCCAAAGTAGTTGTTAGGACAAAATAAAATAAAATATGTAAAAGACTTTGCAAACTGTAAACCTCTAAGGATTTGCCATTATGATGAGTGTTTTTGGTAGCCAAATTTTACTGCTACTTCTTTTTTAAAAAAAATCAAACCTATGTTTGCATTGCTAGAAGAAAACCCCTCTACTCTTACAGATTGTGATCTGTTCAATTTTATATATGTGTGTTTATGTATGTATGTATACATATATGTTCTTAGAGAGTTACCTGAGAAGCACTGGAGTGGGTCAAGTGTCTTGCCTGGGGTCACAAAACATACTTGCTTTGTCAGATGTGGGATTTAAACCCAGGTCTTCCTAATTCCAAGACCAGCTCTCTTCCCACCAAGGCCTGCTGCTATCCCACAGCCTCAAGGATTATGTGAGATGATGATAAAGTTATTATGGTCATGTCCAATTCTTTGTGACTCCATTTGGAGTTTCTTGGTATGGATACTAAAAGAGTTTGTCCATTTTCTTCTCTGGTTCATTTTACAAATGAGGAAACTGAGGCAAACAGAGTGAAGTGACTTGCCCAGGGTCACAAAGATAGTAAGAGCCTGAAGTCAGATTTGAACTCAGGTGGTCTATCCACTGTGCCACCTAACTGCCCTTCTATAAATACAAGCTCTCAATCTGCTTCTTACCATATGCACTAATATCCGAGGTAGCCATCCAACAATGTGGCTCAAGCTTTCACTCAGAAAGAAAAAAAGGAGCTACTAGATGAAATTCCACAAAGAATACCATCAAATCTGAAGGATCCTTAAGGAAAGATCAAAGGAGCATCAATTTAGAGCTTAAAAGTACCCCAGAGACCATGTAGTCCAATCGTGCCATTTTGCAGATAAGGAAACTGAGTCCCAAAGAGTTTATGTCTTTTCCTCAAAGTCACAAAGATGGTATTAGATATTGGATTTGAACTTTTGTCCCCTAACTCTAGGAAATGCTCTTTCCACCATGCCATACTGATCCCCTGCCTTACTGGATCTTCCCACTTTTTTCTGCCCACCTTTCAAACCTAATGTCCTCTTGCAATTCCAACCAATCTCCTTGAGCCTTCTTCTAGAACCTTCTGGGACAGCCCCCTGCTTTCTTCCCAAGATGACTTTGTCAGCACTGGCATCTCTCTGGCTCTGGTCCTCTTCCTGACTCATCATCCTCATCCCCACTTCCTGACCAATATTGTTTTCTTTGGCTAGTGTTAGGCCTTGGGTCAGGAAGCTGGGGGGTACAGGGAGCAGGAAAAAGGAGGGAAGAGAGCAAGGGAAATGGCTCACATTATGATATTAACCAGTGTTCCAGGGGAGATGACCCCAAGAACAGAAACATCGGAGGATGCCTAGAGAGAGGAACGACTTTTCCATGGGCCTGCAGGAATTGAAGCTTAGCCTAGTTCTGCCTTTTTAGCATTGGGTTGGGGTTCTGCTTTCCAGAAAATTCAGACACTGAATGGGTGTCCAGACAGAGCAGTCTCTCTGCTTCTAAACATTCCAGCATTTCCTTCCCTCCACTCTATCTTTGCCCCTAAGATAAATATCCTACAGGAGAGTTGGCGGGGACTGGGGAGTGGGAGGGCAAAGAAAGAAAGGGGCTCCATCTTCCATGAGGCCAACAGAGGCTATATAATCTGCATTCCCTGGCTTAGTCATGACAGTGCCTGGAATACTCCAGAAGCCTGAGATTGGAGTCTAAGCCATGAGTCATATGGCTCGCCTCTGGGGAAGGAGATGGCCAGACAGTTGGTTCTAAAAGACACACACACACACACACACACACACACACACACACACACAAAGTCATATACTCACATTCCTACACACTCACCAAACATTCACTCACATACACTCACACACTCTCCCACACTCAAGACACATTCACACACTTTCACACTCACCACACACACACACATTCGCACACACATCCATACACAGACACACTCTCACACACATCATTGTTTCCTATGTATATCATAATAATAAAGTAATAATTCTCATTTACACAGTGATTGGATGGATGAAAAAGAGCAAAGCAACCTTTACCTTCAAGGAGCTTCCGTAGGGCTGAGGGACAATTTAGAAATGGGATCTAGAAGAGGTGGCATGGCCACGTGCAAGAGCGCAGGTGAGAAATGCCTAAGAAGTCCAGAAGAACCTGGTTCTGGGCAAGATCAACTGATCAGAGTCCCTGGTGCAAAGAACAGAGTCCAAATGTCTATGACAGGAGGAAGATGAGAGAGGTGCTAAGGTTTTCATGGCATTTTCCTCACAATAATATCCTGAGATAAGTAGGGTAAACATTATTAGTATCTCCATTTTAAGAGATGGCAGCCCTAAGGTTCATGGAGATCAAGTAATTTTCCCTGGATCACACAACTGGCAGGTGTTGGAGTCTCCATTTGAACCCAGACACCCAGTGCTCTTTCTAACAGAGTCAGCATGATAGGGTAGATAGGATGCTGGACCAGGCGTAAGGAAGATCTGGTTTTAAATGCTGTCTTGGATATAAGCTGTGTGATGGTAAGCAAGTCACAAGCTCTCTGAGCCTCAGTTTCCACATAAAATAATAATCATTTGCTGTTGTTGCTATTTGTCCTTCAATCTTGAAGAGGGCCAATGACATCAGGAATAGGGTGACTTACAAGTGAATAGGGTTTAAGTGAAGCAGAACTTTGCAAAAGCATCAGTCTCATTCTCTCTTCCAGAATGACTGGGATCTAGTGGCAAGAGATCAGGACCACTGGTGATGGTCTCAGTTACAGTGGGACACCTGGACCATTTTAACAGGTCTTTTCCAGGTCTCAGTTTGTCTGGGACGATACCCATTCAAAGGCTAGATAAGAATTGAGGCAAAAGATGACCTAGTTTGCCTCCACCAATCAGGCTGGAGGGGAAGGCCCTAGAGTGTTGGTCAGAACAGAAACGATTGCTATTTACACTTGTTCTGACCCACGAGCAAGTGAGAATTAGGCTATTATTGGCCAATCCTGAGAGTCGGAATGATTTGGATTTAAAGGCACAGTCAAGTAGCTCCATTTTAATCTCAATGGGCTTTAGCAAAATCTAGCTATATTTTAAGAAAACGTAAAATTGAAAATTACATGAGACAAAAGAATTAATTATTCCAGTTTTTTAATGATAAAAAAGTAACTAGGGGAAGAAAAAATCTAGCCCCCAAACTCTAAACCATCAAAATTTTGGACAGAGCATCCATATAACAATATAACCCCCCCAGCAGACAGATTGGGAGGACAGGAGGAATAGATACCTCACAAATGAATGCACATATGATACTTTGTAAATACTAAAGAACTCCATAAATGACTTTTATTATACCCTAACCTAAAGTATCATGCATAAATAAAAGTTGTTATTCTTACTTTAAGCCTAAAACAACCCAACTGGAGGCAGAAGAGTGGGTGGAAGCTCTTTTCCCATGGCCATTTATCCTCTTCAATCTCTCTGCATCCAAACAAAGGACCTGGTCAGGAAACGTCAGTATTTCAACAAGTATTTCCTAAGCATCCAGCACTCAGAGTGACAATTTCTCTAGGTTTCATCCCTAATTGAATTGGTTCTATCTCAAGAACAGGATTGAATTATGATGGTGATGGACATCCTTCTTAAAATAATCTACTTTCACCCTTGATCCCTGCCCCTACTTCAGGAGGGACCATCACTTATTGCTTTAAGAAATATTGCATCCCAGGGATAGCTAGGTGGTGCAATGAATAGAGCACCAGCCCTGGAGTCAGGAGGACCTGAGCTCAAATGTTACTTCAGATACTTAATACTTATTTAGTTGTGTGACCTTGGACAAGTCACTTCATCCCACTGGCTTGCAAAAATCCAAAAAGGAAGAAATTCTGCAACCCAATGAATCCCCAGCTCTCAACATTTTAGGACATTACATTCTGATTTTTAGACTACTTAATGAACCATTCCACCAGTCAAAATATAACTTCCATACATCACTTCCAATTCAATGAACATTTTGAATGAGCAAAATGGAAATTAGGCTATTATCTCAAATATTGCATCCCCCATTTTATATAGACAATTGGTTCTCACACCCACCAGTAAATTTTGTTTTTTTCAAAATTGTTCTTGATGGTACATATCCACTCAGAGCACACCCTTCATTCCTGTTCTTGGTACTTATTCTCACTCTCCCACATCCTAAAAATTTTAGATATAGATATCACATATATAGAGAGAAAGAAATGTGTCAAATTTCCCCATATATAAGATGCTCCCTTGTATAAGACACACCTTAATTTGGTGGTTCAAAATGTGAAAAAATGTATTACATAAAGTTATTGAACTTTTATTCATCATAAAATGCATACAACTCCTCATCAGTCAAAACTCCCATCCATGAGCTCATCCTCATCTATGTTGAATGACGAATCCCTGTCTTAGGAGAGACTCTGCCTACTCTCCTGCCTGGGCTCTGGTTGACAAGACCTCCCTGGTCAAGTCCAATGCATGGACACATGCTTCATCCATTCTGTTTCATGAACCTGAAGCACCCATTGTGTCCTCCTTGGAAATCAGTCATTTCTTTTTCATCAGCAATTCTTGCCTCCTGCAAAACCATCTTTGTGGACACAGGAATTCCAGGGCCCTTTTACTCTTCAATTCTGCCTCTAAGTCAGGTCATTTGACTGCCTTGCCTCTCATGGTCTTCTTCTGCCAGGGCATTTTCAATAGGGCTTCTACTTCTGGTAGCCAGTCTTGGATTTTTTTCTCAGTTGGAGGAGGACCAGCAGCACAATTTCCATTCACTTTTGCAAACTGGATCACTTTGAACTTAAATTCAGCACTGGACAAAGATCTTTCTGGAGCCATTTCTTGGCAGAAACATAACCTAATATGCCAGTAACAAATGTGAAACAATGAGCAAAATGACAAGTGCAAAAAAATGGGAAATGCAAGTAAAAAAGATCTACAACCACTATATAAAACACTCCCACTTTTTAGACCCTAAATTTTTCGAAAAAGGGTACGACTTATACATGGGAAAATATGGTATATATGTATATTCATATGCATATGTACATTCATATACACATGAAAGTACATATAACTACATTATACATATATAGGTTGTGTGTCTATATACACATTTGTTATTCACATGTTTGTACACGTATATGCATATGGCCTCTTATATTTATATAGAAACTCACAAGGTATGGATAACAAGCAAGGCAAACTGTAAATTTTAACATAAAGAGAAGATATCTAAGGTATCACCAAGACTTGCTGGGGTAGGACCTCTAACTGAAATTCATACAGAAGACATAGGATAGTTAAAAAAGGGGGACTAATGAGCAATGTATTTATGTATACATGTGTGGTGTATGTGTGAGAGTGTGTGTGAGAGTGTATCTGTGTGTGTGTGTGTTTCTTGATAATGACTGGGAAGTGATGAGACAGGTAGTTCCCATAGTAGAACTATGTAACCAAATCAAGTCAGAAAGGATGAGAAATCTCTGGAATGAAATTCTGAATACATCAATAGTAACAAATCTGCTGATGAATAAGAGGGGAAGTTACCCCAGGAGAGCACTGGTGAGCTAATAGTCAGATTGTGGAACTAGAAGCCCAGTTGCAATTTAGTTTAGGAGAGATTGAGTGAGAGGTTCTGAGTGGTTCACGTTTGTCTTTTGCTCTTGAAGAGGACAATAGCATCAGGAAGGACCATATGTAAGTGAATTGGATTTAAGTGAGGGAGGGTTGTGCAAAGTCACCAGTCTCTCTCCTCCACAGCCATCTGGGTCCAATGGCCAGATAAAGATCAGAACTACTGGAGATTAGCAGTAAGGAAATGAAGTCAGACAGCACAAGCAAAATTTCTAGAATATTTAGCAGAGAAGATGAGGAGAGAGATGGGATAAAATGCAGTTGATCTAAAGGGGTCAAAGGAAGCCTTTTTAAGTACTAGGGACATCTGAGCATGTTGAAAGATGGAAAAGGACACATTTTGGAATGGACAAGTGGAGGCCTTTATTAGGCTGACTGGGTGATAGTTTTCTAGGACCCCTGATGATTTATCAATAAGGCTCATGATTTTGAACCGAAAGGCACATTAAAGGTCAGCTAATCCGATCCCCTCAAGAAGTCCCCAGGCTGCTAAATCTCAGGACCCTCTGACTTCAAATCCAGTCTTTTTTGCATTGCATCTTTTGGGAAAAGACTTCAGAAGCCATCTAGTTCAAATGCTTCATTTTACATGTGAGGAAACAAAGGTTTATTAAGGTTTTGCACAAGGTCCATCAGATAGCGTCAGAGGTCTATTTTGAATCCAGATCTTGCCTCTCCTTGGCAAGATATTTCCACTGTACAACGCTCTGCACCCATAAAGGAATGTCATTCTAGAAAACAGATCAATTGGGTCATTAAGAAAAGCAAGGAGGGGAAAGCTTCCTTGTTAAAAGGCCCTTTTTTTCCAGACATTGTGACTGTGAGACCAACAGAAGCTTCCCAGAAGTCTGGGTAAGCATCTTTCACATAAATCTGTAATAACAGCCCATATATCATGTCTGAATGAACAGTTACTGAAGCCCTCCTGATCAAATTCCCACATCCTGTTCCCCCTTGTCACCAATTCCTCCAAATTTCTTAACCTGAGGTCCCAAATCCTCCAAAGATCCACAGATAGAGAGATCGTCAGAGAACTTGTGTACTTACATAGAAAAAAACAATTATCTTTATATTCATTAGCATGTGGTTGAAATTTTACATTTCCAGTTATCTAAAAACATTATTCTGTGCACAGTAATAACAATATTATACAATGATCAACTCTGAATGACTTAGATATTTTGATCAATTCCAAAGGACTTAAGATGAAAAACGATGTCGAACTTCAGAGAACTGATGGAGTCTGAATGAAGATTAAAACATAAGCTTTTTTTCGCTTTCTTTATTTTTCTGGCTTTTTTTTGCTACATGACTAATATGGAAGTATGGTTTGCATTATTTCACATATATAACTGATATCACATTTCTTGCCTTCACAATAGAGTGGAATAAAGGAAAGGAGGAAGAGAACTCAGAATGTTTTTTAAATCAATTTTAAAAATTAAACATTTTATAAAAATAAAAATTTTCTGAGCAGGATTACATATAAGTGCATATGCATATATAGGTTGTATGTATAACATATGTTAGTTACATGCATATATGTGTATGTACATGTGACCTCATTTGTTAATAGAGAGGTTCACCTCTCCCTCCAGTCCCCAGACGAGCACTTCTGGATTTCCATTTTCAGTCACTATGGCTCAGCTCCTTCTCTCTGGTCCATCCTGAAAGAATCCCAAGACTCTACTGCAGAGACTCCCAATGAGCAGAAGTTGCAGCACTGTCCCAACAGTATCCATCAACTTGCTGTTTCATCTGAAAACTGTCCCTCCCCCCCACCCCCCACCCCGGTCCCTTTGCTGAGATCTACCCAGGTAAGGACTGGGTGCCAGACCCAAATGGGGCAACTCCACATTTGGAAAAATAAAAGCCTAACCAAAACTCACCAGCCTTGCCAACAGCTGGAGCAGCTTCCTGGCTCTCATCCAGTTGGAGAGCCCCCCCGCCACAAAAGGAATTTTCTGATACAATAGAGAATTTAACCAGATTTAAAGGGTCTGTCCATCTTCCTAACTTTCTTCACTTCCAGGATCCAGTTGGAAAAGGCAACCATTTACGGCTGTGGCACGCCCCCTGCTGTGAAACATTAAGCCTTGCACCTTGGAGATGATGCAGAATTGGGGCTGAAACCTCAAACCCTCCAAGAGGAGCCATGTGTCTACAGCTTTTCAGATATAATACCTGTCTTAAGGACATTCTTACATTTGACATCAGATCTCCTGCCTTAGGGCCTTGCCCCTCACTACCTAGAAATCTCTAGTTTCTGGCAGAGAAATTCCCCTACTCATTAGTAGAATACTTTCCACTCTCAAAATTAATTTGCATTTATTTAAAAATAATAATTTAATTGAGTAATTGATTCTATCCTAACTTGTTAGCATTTAATTAATTTATATATAATTTAATACTAATTTAATTATAATTATTAATTTGAATATGATTATGTTTATATAATAGTTATTTAAATATAAGTATTAATTTAAATATATAAATAACTGTGATCAATTTAAATAATTAAATAAAATTTAGTTAATTTGAATATGATTTAAATATAATTTTAAAAATCATTTTTATTATTATTAAATATAATTTAAATATAAATATATGTGGATTCCAATTTAGAATCCAGTTGGATTCCAAATGAATATGATTAAATATAATTCATGTATCATTTAAGTATAATTCATTTACATTTTTGCAAGACTGATAAATGATGCATTAAGTGCTTACTCTGCATCAGAAAATATACTAAGTGCTGGACATTCAAGTGAAAACAAGCAAGCAAGTCAATCCCTGTCTTCAAAGAATTTATGGAGAAATCCAGTCCATAAAAGGGCACTGGATGCTCTCGTGTGAAATGGATGGGAAGTAAAGTAAATACCCAACTCAGGACAAAATAAGGTAAAAACTTACCTATCAGAATCCAAGGTGACTCCAAGATCAGAGTTCACATAATTTGTGATCTATAGTAGAGTGTAAGCTCCTTGACATAGTGCTTTGCCCAATAGACCCAAATTGAATTGTTTGTAGCATTGAACTGATCAGTTCTCAAAGGACACTTGAACTCTTTTTAAGATGACCTCTTAAAGATAAAATGTATAGAGCACCAGCCCAGGATTCAGGAGGACCTGAGTTCAAATCCAACCTCAGACACTTAATACTTGCTTAGCTGTGTGACCTTGGGCAAGTCACTTAACCCCATCACCTTGCCCAAAAAAATGGCCCCTTAGCTTTGTCATCTCTAAAATACAAAGTCTCTACATTAAGAATAGACCTCACAGTCAAGGTAGAGGGAAGGAGAGTCTATCTTCCCATCAAACTGCCTCATTCAGGGGTAGGGGGATCACAGAAAGTGGGGAGATGAACAGGATAATGATAGGTCCAGCCCCCTTTCAACTCTTCTCTCAATTACTTGAGTTTCTTGATGACCAGATCTTCAGAGAGGAGCCTGGTACCCATTAGGAGAGGTTTTCCAGGCAACTTTTTTTAACTCTTCCATAGTTCTTAATGAGAAACCTTCTGCATTTCCTGGAAGGCTGTCTTCTGTCTCCTCCTCTTGGAATTCCTGTTTCACTCAGATTCATTCTCCTGCAAGGGCCTTTCCTGATACTATGTCTCTCCACATACACCTTCCAAATTTACTTTTATTTACAAAGTCACTGATTGAATTTTCTGACTGATTCAAAATGAGTGAGATTCTGTTGACTGATCTCTATAGTATGCCTGGCTGCCAGACTCTTTTGAGATGAAAAATAAGTTGTTGTTGCTGTCGTTGTTCTTCCTTCATATTTTTTGAAGAGCATCCATGATATTGGGAGTGATGTCTGGTCTTGCAAGTGACTTGGATTTAAATGAGGCAGAGTTGTGCCAAGTGATCAGAGTCCAGTAGCAAGACATGGGTCTAGATGATTGGTGATAGCCCTAGATGCAGTTGGGAGGCAGTATGGTATGAAAGGAAAAAAAATTGGTTCTATAGTGGGAGAATTTGGGTTCAAATCCTGCCTCTGTTTTTTACTAGTTAGGTAACAAAATGGATATGGCTCTAGACTTGGGGTCAGGAAGACCTGAGTTCAAATGGCAAGTTCCTAGAGAGCAAGGATTGTCTTTTGCCTCTTTTTGCATCCCTACAACTCAGTACAGACCTTGAACAAGTCTCTTAACCCCTTTCAGTCTCAGTTTTTCCCCCTATAAAATGAAGTTAATATTAGAGCCTAATGCATTTATGTAATGTTCTTTGTTAAATAGCAAATAGCTATTATTAAGTGTTAGTTATGAATCTCTCTGTACTCCAGCTTTCCTTATCTGTAAAATGAAGAGGTTGGACTTGAATGACCTTCTTGTTCTAGATCTATGATCCTTATGGTGGCAATGTAATTGAAAGAGTTGCTTATATTTACTGATCTGTGCACATGTTATTTCCTCCCATTATATTACCCCTCCCCCTATTAGAGTAAAAACTCCTTGAAGGCAGGACTTTTATTTTTCTCTTTGTTTCCTAGGACTGAGCCCAGCATCAAACATATAGCAGAGGTTGGCTAGAAGTCTATTTGAGGTCTACTAGAAGTCCACTGGGCACCTCCTCAGTAGTGCACTATTTCACCTGCTTATCAATGAGAAAATCACATGCTGTGAGCCTGGATAGGCAATTACCCCAAAACTTTCTACCTGTCCTGTTTCTACCTGGAGCAGATTGAGCTAAATAACACACAAATCATTTAAGACACAGATATAAACTCAGAGGACCTGTATTCATAATCCTGGTTCTGTCTGCCTGCCACTTTTTTAATTTCCTCATCTATAAAATGGGAGGAAGAGGAGATCATTTGATAAATATTTCTCCAGGGGGAAAAAATTTTAACTATTCAAGTCTGTTACAAGTAACCTGAGTACCTTATATGTACTTTTGGGCTACACAATGTGTGTTCCATCTCCCAGCAATGAATGTTTATTCCAAGATTTTTTAAATTTTTTTTAGGTTTTTATAAGGCAATGGGTTTAAGTGGCTTGGCCAAGGCCACCTAGCTAGGTAATTATTAAGTGTCTGAGGCCAGATTTGAACTCAGGTACTCCTGACTCCAGGGCTGGTGCTCTATCCACTGTGCCACCTAACTGTCCCTCCAAGATTTTTTTCAACAGAAAGGTTGGTAATTATAGACCTGGATGATATTTAAACTACTCCTTAATTGATATTCATTTAGTCAGAATGAAATGAAGATAAGAGTCAACAAAGAAAAAATGCCAGCTAAGAAAACTAGCTAGATTTCAGGTGCATTAAGAAAGTCCAGAACAAAGAAATTAAGAGTTCCACCATCAAACTACTGATGACGTATTGTTCCCGATACTACAGTTTAGGAAGAACATTGATCAACCTAAGCACAACCAAAAGAAAAGAGTTGGGATGCTAAGAAAATTAGAGGCTATGCTGCACAAAGATCAATTGGAAAAAACTTGAGATATTCCACCTAGAGAAGCTAAGACATAGGAAAGATATGAGAGTTATTCTCAAGTAGACGCCATGTGAGTTGGCATGTGGAAAAGGAGCTAGATTTGTTGTCCTTAAGTAGAATTAAGACTAATGGAAGAAGTTGAAGATTTGCAGGTTTCACCTCCATTAAAGGGGGGAAAAAATCCTAAACATAAGGGTTATTCAAAGTGGATTGGACTTTCTTATGGGGGAGTAGGTTCACCATCAGTGAAAGCCTTCAAATGAAGCCTGAGCTGTTAGGGATGCTGTAGAGAAAATTTCTGTTCAGGTCCAGGGTCAAATTGGCAGTCTCTGAGGACCCAATGTACTCTGAGATTTTGTTATTCTGTGAGTGGTGAGAGGGCGCAAATGTGCAGCTCAGTTACAAACAAAGTATATATTTCATTGCTAGGTTTTCCATGCCTTCTTTACCATTAAGTGGTCTACTTTTGAATAGTTTTAATTGAAAGCATCCTTAATGAGGCTATTTAAAGGTTTATAAAATGCAGTTTTACAAACAATATTCAATAATGGATTGCATCTTTACCATTCCACAATTAATAGAAAGATGAAGAGAATATGAAGTTCCATTGTATGTACTCTTGATCATATGATTTTTATTTGATTCCATAAAACAGATGCAATTGGATAGTCTCTTTTATAAGATGTTTTCATCCATAAATCAAAGTTATTCAAGGCTCCTCAAGAGATATATAAAAAATATCTTGATAGTCTTAATCAACAATCCTTTCATAATAAACATCAAACAAGGTATAGAACAAAAGACAAATTGCTTATAGAAGATGAATACCACCATGATGGAGGATATCCAGACAATAATCCAAGAGGAATTCTCTGTGTATGGTGAGGTTCTCCAGATGTTCCTATTTGTAGACATTGTTTTATAGATTGCCCTGGAACTTTGCAGGGTCACCTGAAAGAGATCTGTAATTGTTCAAAGGACTTTGATGTAACCATCCACATGGAAAAGACCAAATGGATAAAAAGTCAATCAGTCAATAAACATTTATTAAATCCCTATTTTATACAAGGCATTGTACTAAGGATAAAAAAAGAATAAAAAGCCCTTAAGAAACTAATAAGGAAGGCAACAAGCAAGCAAAAATGACTATTTTCCTGATTAACATATCCACTTGGATTGATGACCTGAAGAATTTACCCATTAGTATGCTTACCTAGGACCGACAGTTTGAGTTGATCCTGGAGATTAATAGTAAGAAAAGAACAAACAGGATTGCTTTTGGAAAACTGTAAAGTTCCTTTAATGATCCCCAAGGATCCTATGAAAAGAAAATCCCATCTTGTCATACCAAGTGGGACTGTCATATAACAGCATGTAATTAACCAAAGAATTAGAAATAGATGTCCAACAGAGAGTAATGCAGAGCCACCTAGTATTTATAAATAAACTGGATGTCATCATGGAATTATATGATAAGAAGAGAACAAGTTGGTCTCAAAGCAAGAGTGAGGACAGGTAGACCTCCTGAATGTTCCATTTGTCCCAGTGTTGTTTAGATAAAATGAGAAAGGTTTCCAGTAAATTGGGTTTATAGGCTTCAATCTGCAATATTAGCAGGGCCTTCTTTAATTAGTGATATCTCAAATCCATTTAGGGATTTTGACTGTGAAGAGTTTTACAAAATTCTCTAAACTAAATCAATATAAATCTTGAAAATCAGTCATTTCAATGGAAAGGTGAAAAAAGCAAAATAGTTTTAAAAAAGTTTTGGAAAATATAGTTTGAGAATCAAGAAAAGAAAATGTACTCAAGATTCATGTACTTATGGCTCACACTTCAATTATGATACTTTCTTTAAAAAATAAAAGATACAGAAACTTTTAGATGTGATTAGTTCTGAGTAATATCCTACAAAATGAAAATTTGACTAAACTGAACAGACAGAAAATGACTAAAATTTGTCATTTTAGAATCAACCTGTTCATAATCAAATCATTGGTTAGTTAGAACAATGGTGAAGATTAATAACAAATTAAGAAAAAGGATAAAGCTGAAAACAGGACCCTGGATGCAATTATAGCAAATCTAGATTCCTCAAAAAAAATTAGCAAACTGACAACTATGTGGAAATGAGAAGACAAAAGTAAAAACATTAATTCTAACTCCATTTCTTAGAAAAGTTTAACTGAAACCCACCAGTCAACAAAACAAGGAGGAAAAGATTTATAATACCCTCATTCAGAAATCACTTGATCTCTCTCAAAGAAAAAAATGTAGCACTCAACCACAATCACATCACACTTGAGATCAAATGAATTTGATAGACAAAAAACCCAACTCTGGCTTGCTTAGTAGTTTAAAAGTTTAAAAGAAGCTGATGACTTGAGACATTTTTGTCCAATGTTTCTTTGGAAGGTAGCAGGCTTCCCTTCTTTGAAAGTCTTTGGGGGTTAGAATTGCCAGAAATATCATTATAGAGAGGAATATTGTTCAGTTATGAATTGAAATTCTGTGATTTTATAACTATTCTGGGAAGACTAGATTGGTTTCCCTTTTAGGGAGTGAAAGAGGTTGTTCTTGGTTTCATCATTACCTTGGCTACCTGAGACATAAATGGCTCAACCTATATACTGCTTGTAACAGAGGTTTTAGAAGAATTCCCACTGACCTTCAAGGTCACTTTTCTGACCATACTGACCATTGTAAAGGTGAATAAGGAGGCAGAAGGAAGTTGCATTTTTATAGTCTACAACTATTTCATTGCATTTTGAACTCAATCTAAAATCACTGAATTTTCCTGAGTTATTCCTGCTTCAAAAGAATGTGGATTAGAAATCAGAAGAACTGAATTCAAGTTTCAAGTTCTTTCAATAATTCTTTGGGTAAGATTGGCTATGCTCCTTAATTTCTCTGAATCTCAGTTTCTTTATCTGTAAAATGGGGGATTAGAACTGAATGACCTAGAAGGACCCTTCCAAGTTTAACATCATTTGATTCTATGAAGAATGGATTGATCAGCCTCTACTCAATTGTATGAAATCATTGTATCAGTCATCTTTAATAATGCAAAGACAGGAGATTATTGATCTTGTATCATCAGTATCATTTAGGTCCAAAATCAGAGAGATAGTCATCATTGATGGGTTGTTCTTTAAGGATACTGTTTCCAAGTGACTTGGAAAGCATTCTATAGCATCATTCTAGGGACAAGCCTCTCACCTTTGCATCTGAAACCAGTCCCTACTTCAAAGAGAATTTCTCCAGCCAGTTTTAGCTCCTGTTATTATACACGTTGGCCACTAGAGGGTTGCCAGAACCAACAAATTCTCATGGTGTCCATCCAATGGGTCTGTTTTCCACATCAAGTTTAAAGGGCAGTGCTCAATTATTAAGAATCTCTCATTCACCCCCAAGCACCCCAGCACTAACTCCTCTCTGTGACTCATCTGACATTGGGCTCCAGAGGATTGACCACAGACCAATTGTTGTCTGGTTGCTTTGGAGTCTTCTCCACATCTCCAGTTATGTTGCTAAAGGCTGTCTTACGTGACAAATGATCACAACCTTATTGTGGGTTACATAGCATTGCTGAGTTCAAATTAGTTCTCCCTATGAAATACAGCAAGATATCAATTCTTGAAAAGAGACATATACCACTTCTCTCTTCATTTCCTACCTTTCTCCCAGGAAAAATGCCCCAAAAGAGTCAGGAAATGATATGAAATGAGCAAAAGAAAGACCTTAGCCAAGATATGGTCAATGGGATTTGACCCCAGGACAGAAAAACATAAAATGCCTTCAATAGCACTTATATTCATTTATATTTCAATTCTGTGTTTTTCTTTAAGGAAGCAAGTGAAGATGGAGCCTGGTGGTAGGTTGGAGCTAAGATGGAAGACCATTGACAAGCATTTTCTAAGCCCTTAAGAGTGCCAGACACTGTAATGAGATGGTCATACAAAGGAAAGCTAAAACAGTTCCTGCCATCTAGGAGCTACCATTCTAATGAGGGAGGTAACATATAAATCATTATCTAGATAGAAGATAAATATGTATTTTCCCTCAGGAAAAAAAGAGGGAGAGATGGATTTTTAGGACAAAACTCTGGTCCAGTCTAAAGGGAAGGGGGGCGTGGGGAGGAAGTCCAATACTAAACCTTGGTTTTGGCCTAGCAAGCCAGTCCTCCATGGCTGATAAGAGTGGACTTCATGAATTTTATTCACAGCTTATTCATCATGGGAACAAGGGAAGCTACAAATGCAAGGATGCCCAGGGACTAACCACAGACTAGAAAGTATCTCCCTACCCATGATCAACCCATTGAGAAGGGGCTCCTCAAATAAGGCATGGCCAAGAAAAGGGAGACAGAGCCTCAGATCTGCTTAGGGGCCAAGTCCTCCTACAGAAGCCTTTATCTTTCCCAAACTGGGAGCCTTGCTCCCCCTCAAAGGTCTGTTCTTCCAGGCTTCTCAAACTTGCCTTTTAAGAGGACCCCAGGGTGGGAGGAAAGGAATTTGGGCCTGGGAAGTATTCATAGAGCTCTTCATCCTTGCCTAGCTGTTTGTCCTAAATTATGAAACCAGAGACTGACCTTGAGTAAGACCAGATTTCAAAAATTTGGTTTAAAAAGGGCTCTGGACCAGCAGTCAGGAAGTACCAGTTCTAGCCTATGCTCTGATACTAACTCTAAGGCCTCTATTTTCTCTTTGGTAATGAGGTGTTGGGCAAGGTGGTCTCTCAGATCTCTTCCTGATCCAATATAGTCTATGAGTTTATGCAATTGGTTCAATTTGTCTTTCCCTCAGAATACCTTCAATTTACACAAAACTGAAATGAATCTTCTTTGTGATTTTTGGCTGAATTACCTCCTTCTATGGGGCTTGAAGCAGCTAGATAGGACAGTAAAGTCAAGGAAAAGTTGAATTCAAACCCCACCCCAAACACTAGTTCTGAGAGCCAAGGTAAGGACCTCTATCCACCTCAGTTTACTAAACTGCAAAAATGAGGTTAATAATGAATATCGTGAGGATCCAATGAGATTAACAACTGTAAAAGGAAGCCAGCACACTATAGGCACTATATAACTGTTTATTCTCTTCTACAAAATGAAGGAGAGTAGAGAGTCCCTAGGATCCCTTCAGTTTTGAAATGATCTTCTCTGAGAGTTTATGACCAAATAAGAAATAGAGAACCTTATGAAATACTAAAAGGGATAATTTTGATTACATTAAATTCAAAAGGTTTTGCACAAGTAAAACTAATGCAACTAAAATGAGAAGAAATGCAGAAAGCTGGGAAATAATTTCATAGCCAGTGTTTCTGATAAAGGTCTTACTTCTAAAATATATAGAGAGAACTGAGTCAAATTCATAAGAATGCAACTCATTCCCCGACTGACAAATGGTCAAAGGATACAAACAGGCAGGTTTCAAATGAAGAAATTAAAGCTATCTATAATCATATGAAAAAATGTTCCAAATCACTATTAGAGAAATGCAAATTAAAACAACTCCAAGGGACCACCTCTCACCCATCAGATTGGTTAATATGATAGAAAAAAGAAAATGATTAGTGTTGAATGAGATGTGGGAAAACTGGAACATTAATGCCTTATTAGTGGAGTTGTAAACTGATCCAACCATTCTGGAGAGCAATTTGGAATTATGCCCAAAGGGCTATAAAACTGTGCATATCCTTTGACCCTAAAATACCACTGCTGGGTCTATGACCCAAGCAGATCAAAAGGGGAAAGTACACACACGTACAAAGATTTTTATAGCAGCTCTTTTTGTTGAAACAAAGAATTGGAAATTGAGGGGATGGTCATCAATTGGCAAATGACTGAAGAAGTTGTGGTATATGAATGTAATGGAATATTCTTGTGCTAAAAGAAATGATGATCAGGCAATTTTCAGAAAAACTTGGAAAGGTTTACATGAACTTATGCTGAGTGAAGTGAGCAGAACCAGGAGAAGATTGTACAAATTAATAGCATCACTGTGATAATCAGCTATGAGAGACTTAGCTCTTCTCAATTATACAGTGATCAAAGATAATTCTAAAAGACTTATGATGGAAAATGCCATGCATATTCAGAGAAAAACTAGAGATTGCAGATCAGAGTATATGTTTTCAATTTTTTTTAATTTGTTTTTTAGGTCTTTTCTTTCTTGTGTTTTTTTTTTGCTCTGATTTTTCTTTCACAATAACATGACTGATATGGACATTTGCTTAACATGATTTTGCATGTATAACCTATATCAGATTGCTTGCTGTCTTAAGGAAGGTGGAGGGAAAGGAGTAAGGCAGGAATTTTACAAAAATAAATGTTGAAAACTGTCTCTATGAAAAAAAAGTATTAAGGTTTTAAAAAAGACATGATCTTCATTGGAGAAGGAAAGGTAGATCAAGACCTATTTTCACCCCCTTCCCAAAATCATCTGTCTGGTCACTATAAGGATGACTACTTCATCCACACCACTCTAGCAATGAGGTTTTTTAGATACTGGGTGTAGAGAAACAAGTGACATTAGCACCTTATTATCAGAGATGTATTGGAAAGAGTTGGTTTCCAGTCTCCCTCCTGTTAATGGCTTTCTGTGGAATCTTGGACAACTCTCTTGGTCTTCCTTTCTACATCTGTAAAAAGAGAGTTTGGAGACTCTAAATTTAGGAGTTAATATCCCAAGATTAAGGAAAAATTATGAATTTACTAGACTTCTAGTGAGAGAAAAAGGCAATCTCCCTGCACAACCTCCAGGGGTCTTGCTCACAGGGATCAGTGATCAGACCTCTGAAAGTCCCTCACCTAGTACACACTCCTCCCTCTATTCCTAATCTGAGTATTTTTATGCTGCTTGCCAAAGGCAGCTTGAGTATTTATCCCAGGTACAAAAAAAATCCTAGTTAAATCTCTGGGTAGTAGATAACACTGGTTTCCCCCATTATAAATTGTAATTTTTCATTATTTTGGTTTTGATTTTGATATTTTTGGGGCCTTTTTGTCTTTGTATTGCCAGCACTTAGCACAGTAATAATCAAAGTTGGGGTTCACTAAATGCTTATTAACTTACTGACCAACTGCTACCTAGATTTATTGAGCTTGTCCTATAGTTAGTCCTGGGGTCCAGAAAAGTCTGAAAGATACAGGGAGAGCAGATACACATGTCTTTCCATAACAATTAGAGAAACACTTTGTTCTAAAAGAATGAGCCCTATCTTTGGGGTCAATGGACCTGATTATGACTCTGGACTTTGCTACTTGCTGCCTGTGTGACCTTGAATGAATCATTTAACTTCCTGATCTGAAAAAAGAAAGAACATTCAATTAGACCAGGTCTAAGGTCCCCAAGAGAGGCCATGTGCATGGTAGCTAGCACCATCTTTAGAGTCAAGATGTGGGTTCAAGGTCAGTCTCGGACCCATACTAGTTGTGTATCCCTATGCAAGTCATAGTACCTTTCAGTGGCCCCCAGGCAACTCTCAAAGATGGAAACTGCATATTCTAAATAAGGAGTTTTCTACAGAAATGAAAGTCCTTTCCAGGTGTCCTAGAACCCATTAATCTAGCCAGTCTCTAGCCCTGTTTCCCTCATCTAAAAGATGGAGCAGGTACTAATACTTATATTCCACAAGACTGATTTGAGAAAAATATAATATAAATGTAAGGGATTCTCAACTGTTTAATTGTTCTGAGTTTGTCCTTCCAATCACCAACCACATGCTACTTCCACGGAAGGAAGTTCATCAGTCCTATCTTGGGAATTTCTTCTTAGGGTTCCAGGAAATGATAAAATTTAGAGCATTCTTCTACTCATTTAGAGAAGATCCCCCTCCTACAGCCCAATGACAGTCTTATCAAGTTGGAAATCTATCCTGCCCTGATTCTCTCCTATAAATGGCAAGATTAGAACTGAGGTCTTCTTCCCTACAGGTCCATGGCCTCTCTGACAGCAAGTCAAAGAAGCAAATTTGGGCTTGGTATCAAGAAAACTTTTCTAACAATTAGAGAAAGTCCAAGGTACAATAACACACTTAGGACTTAGGAAGAAGAGAAGAAGGCCCCTTCCTTAGAGGTTTCCAATTAAAGACTAGAAGGGATACATTCTTGACAAGAGTATTCTTGGGATTCTTCTTAAACCACAATTTGAATAGACAACTCTTGAGGTACCCATCAGTTCTAACTGTAAAATCCTTGGTTCTTGCTGTGCAGCACTGATAACTATATATACACATTAATACCCTTTTAATGAAAAAAAAAGAGTCTGTTAGCCTAAAGACTGGCTGGGAGATGCTAGGTAGTGCATTTAGAAATGGAATGATTTGAGTTCAAAATATGTGGTCTTAGGCAAATCACTTAATCTCTCTCAACCAAAGTTTCTTCATCTATAAAATGGGCATGATAATTTTTAAATGAATATAACAATAACACTCTCTTATAGATTTGTTATGAGATTTAAATGAGATATTTTTATATGAGATTGATATTATGAGACATTTATAGAGCATTTTATAAAACTTTAAGCACCATGTAAATGCTAACCATTATCATCATTTCTGGGATATTTTTTCATCTGAGTCAAAGGAGAAAGAAAGAAAGGAAGGTTTGATTATTGCTTTATTTTTGTATTTTTGGAGAGTCATAAACTGACTAAGAAGAAGATAAATGTCTTTTATATTAGAGAAATCTTCAGTCTATTGTCTCCTCTTACCAGTGCCCAATTCGATCTAGGCCATGTTGCCTGAATAGTATTAGTAGTGCATCTAATAAGGACCTTGGGAATTTAAAGGAAAGGCAAGAATATTTCCTTTTGGAATGATCTAGCATGTCTCCATGGAGATGATGGTATTTTAATTGGACCTTGGTTAGGATTTCAGTGGGAGGATATGGAGTTGGGAGAAAGTTTCTGAGAAATCATAAGCGAACTAGTTTGTCTAGAACATAAGCTGCCAACCTATGTGGCAAGAAGTTGCTATAAGTGTGGAATAAGTGACCACTATTTCTCAGGCATGAGTACCTTCCCTTTTCCCAATCGCCTTTAATAGTTGTCTTTCCTCTGTTAAAAATAAAAGCTCTTTGAGAGCAAGGACTGTCTTGTTTGTTTGTTTTTATAGACGAAGTCCCTATCATTGTGCCCAACACATTGATTGATTGATGTTAGATCAGACATCAGGGAGGTGATACCATGACCTGCAAGTCAATTGGATTTAAGCAGAGGGCTATGCAAAGTCACAAGCCTCATTTTCTCCTCTAGAGATAACTGGGTCCAGGGGCCAGATATGGATCAGAACAACTGGAGATGGCCCTGGAAGCAGTTGGGAAACCTTGACCTTTTTAAAGGTCTTCCCCAGGTCCCGGGTTGACTGAGACAACACCCATCCAATGATTAAGGTTAGCTAAGTAAGCAACTGATACATAGTGTTTTATCTCTATAAATTAAATATCAAGTTAAAGACTTCAAACTTCATCCCATCACCTTGGGCAATAAAGCCTAATAATTATAGGAACTAAAATGAGTAATGCACTAATAAACCAATAATGAAGTTGTTCAAACCATCTTCTCTAACAAATGTCCTAAGAGTCTTAATGATACAAGCAAGTAACTATAAGATACAAATTAATGTCTGTTAATTTTATGGAAGTAAGAATCCTAAGGGGCAACTAGGTAGCAAAGTGGATAGAGTACTAGACCCGGAGTCAGGTAGACTCCTCTTCATGAGTTCAAATCCAGCCTCAGACACTAACTAGCTGTGTGACCCTGGGCAAGTCATTTAACTCTGTTGGTCTCAGTTTCCTCATATGTAAAATGAAGTGGAGAAGCAAATGACATAACACACTAGTATCTCTGCTGAGAAAATCCCAAATGATGTTTTAAAGAGTCAGATATGACTGCAAAACAACTCAACAAGAACCATATGATTGTGTTACTGATGTTTGTTGTTCTATATGAAAAGTCCCTGAGAAAAATCAAGTGAATGACATCTAGGAAATAGATGAAGAGCTAAAGATTGCACAAAAGAACAGTCAGAGGACTTGTGTTCATCCTTCCCCACTATTGCCCTCAATTTAAAGATTTCTAACATTCTTTCTTGCTCTATGAAAAGAATCGTGTCTGATGTTTGAAACTGTTGATTCTTACTGGGCTTTTTACACGTGAATCATTGACTAATGATTCTATTTTATTCGGTGGCGTTTTGAAACCAAGTATGAAACATGTCTATTCAGTTTTATCATATTTAATATAGCCCAGAATTCTAACTTAATGAGATATTTTTATATCCTGATTTTGATCAACATATCTGCTCTCCTTCCCAGCTTTATGTCATCCAAAATCTGATGTGTTCCATCTATGCCTTTACTTACTTCAGGGATAAAAGTATTGAATAGAACAGGACTAAGGATAGACACATCATCCTATTAATCAACAATTTTTGAGTATGTTCATTTAACTACTTTGGAATCCATCTAACTATAATTTCATCTAATCATATCTGCCCATCTTGTATGAATACCCTGGTTCTTAAGCATCTCCAAACTCACAACTCTGATATGGAGATGCTCAAAACCCAGCTACTCTGAAAGAGGAGTGGAGAGATGGGTGGGGGTGGGAAAAAAGAATGGGATTCTGATCTGGGGGAATGTGTACAGAGATTGATTTTAATTTTTGATTATTCATTTCTGTCCTGATTGAATATATATTATTTCAATACTACTCTTTACCAGTTTTGTTAGCCTATTTCTGAGCTACTGACTATCTAGACATGAGTTACCTTAAAAGGTCATAGTTTTATAACTAGGTAGGGGCAAAATCAACCCAATTACTAGATAACTTTCAAAAATTCATAGTTGGCTCATTATTGGTTAGTTTTGTGATGAAAAGTCCTTTCACACTGCCCTTAGCTTAAGTCTTCACACAGAAATCAGAGGAAAATCTCTATTTTCAGTAACTTAGCAAATTGATACCTGGTCCCCATTTACAAGTCACTTGCCATAATATATATATCAGAAAAAAAGTTATACTAGGGGGAAGGGAAAAGTAAACAGAGTCTACTCAGTGTGATGCCAGAAACTGCTTTGGTTTTATATTCATAGAGCCAAAATATCCAAAGGCATTTAAATAAAGTTTGATGAATTGAAGTGAATTGATCAATGCCCCATTAATTGAGCCATCTACTCCTTAGCTACAAACCCATCTCTCTCCCTCTCTGGTAACTTCTCTTAAGTTTTCGGTAAGGACATAGAGGTCACATATTTCTAGGTTCTCTATTTCGTCTGCTCATTTGGTATTGTCCCACATTCCACATAAGTTTAGCTAGACTAAATTTCCAGAACACTAATCTGCAATGAAAATATCCAGGATAGAACTGACATTAATGATTTATTCCAGGTTCTCTCTGTGATCTGCCCCTGGCAAAAGAGTCAGAGCTGGAGGCTGTGCACAAACCATATCTGACTTGGCTTATCTTGTTCTAATGCAGAGCTATGCCACCCAAGGCAGGAACCAGACAATTTAACAATGCTATTGTATTTCAAAATTTTCAAATATTTCATAGAGTCCTCACACAATTCTGGGAGATAGGTGGTATTATTATCTCATTTTACAGATAAGGAAACTGAGGCAGGTAGCAGTTTATGACCAGGGTCACGAAGTATCTGAAACAATGTACAAGTTTAGCATTCTATCCATTGCACCATGTTGTCTCCCCAACCAAACTTTAAATTCCTTATAAAGAGGAGGGGTAATGCAAGACCCAGTTCCTCAAGAATGAAAAACTTGAAGAGAATGGAGGAGTCAACACAACTGAAAGATTAGAGCATTTACCAGAAGTGAATCCTGCCAGGAGCAACAGGAGGAGGCTCCATATCAAGATGACAAGCAAATGTAAACCAAAGGTAAAACCAGGCTGAGAAGTAAGGTTTTGAGGGAGTTCTAAAGTACAATGGGAAGAGACAGACTAAGGAAACTGAATCCCAGAGTACACATTTCAAACCAGGAACAGCTTACACAGGATCAGGGAGAAGGTTAACAGGATTATTAGAAAAATGACAATTTGATATGGTCAGTGTCCTCAATCTTTGGTGGCTATTGTGTGGATTTCCCTGCCCCACCTTAACAGTGCAATCTTGTCTCCTAATTCATCTTTGGGCTTGAAGACAAGTTTCCTTCTTTAAACTTTAGAGTATAGGCAGGGCTAAAAAGGAGCTTGAGTGAGCAGCAGAAGCCTCCAAACACAGGAAATTATTCAGTTAACTTAATAGAAATCATTTAGTCTTGCTCTAGTACCACTCAGAGTGGCTCTTTGTCTCAGAATTATTATTGAGTAAATGACATTTGTAGAAATAAATGGTGGAAATAGAGGGAAAAAAAGAATAAAAATTCATGGATCTTTAAGTTTTGCAAAAAAAGCTTTCTTCACAACCAACTGGGATATAACTAGTGTAATTTTTTTTTAATTATCAAATTTCTTAGGTAGTACCAGATTTGAAGCTGGAAAATGTGGTTCAAATCTCAACCCTGATACTTAATATTTTTGTAACCAAGTTTCTGAGTCTCAGTTTTCATTATCTACAAAACAGGGAAAACACTTGTTCTATTACTTTCCTGGGTTGCTATGATAAAAGCTCTCAGGAAAAGCAGCCCATGTAACACTTTTCTCTGGGTTTCATATGCACTTATCTTCAGGGAAGTGCTTTTCTAGATAATTATTATAATGCCATCTGGCTCAAGCTGCCATTCCAATTTGAGATGGGGAACTTGTTCAGTCATTTTCAGTCATATCCAACTCTTTATGATCTAATTTGGAAATTTCTTGGCAAAGATACTTGTCATTTCCTTCTGAAGCTCATTTTATAAATGAGGAAACTGAGGCAGCATTAAGTGACTTGCCCAGGAAAACCAGCCAGTAAGTATCTGAAACCAGATTTGAACTCAGGATTAAGAATCTTCATGACTCCAGACCAAGTCCTTTATTCACTTCATCACCCAACTGCAACTGAGAACATTTAAAGTCCAATACAGATTAAACCCAAAAATATGTATTATCATAAACAAAGTAGAAGGGAAAAAAAGATTATGCATGAAATCTCAAATCTCTATTATGAACAACTTGGTTTTCTCTTGAGAATATAATACTCCTTTCTACCACACACACACACACACACACACACACACACACACACACACAATCTTCTGTGCAATTTCTAATGATCTCAATGACCCTCTTTTTTTCCTTTTTTAAAACACTATCAATAATCCCCTTGTTTTTCCAGATCCCCCTACCTTGAAACAAAACATTTTAAAAAGCCTTATAACAAATATGCAAACAAAATAAATCATTACATGGTTCACATCCAAAAATATTTATTTCATTCATCACCTGGAATCCATTACCTCTTTTTCCAGGATCTGTGTAACATACTTCATCATCTATTCTCCAGAATTATGACTGATCGTTGAACTGATAAGAATTACTGTCCTTCAAAGTTGTTTTTACTTGTTGTGTTGACAAAATTGTATATATTGTTCTCTGTAATCTGCTCACTTCGCTCTTCAAATCATATGTGCTCCTAGATTTCTCTGAAATCATCCTTTTAATTTTATCTTATGGTGCAATATTCTATATGCTACATACATATTTGTGTCTAATGGCAGCCATATCTAGGGGAAAAGGGGGAGAAGAGAAAGTTACATGATAACTTTAATACATATTTAAAAGAAATAACAAGTTGTATGTAACACATTTGCAGTTTCATGTGTAATCACTTTTCCCCCCTGCTTTGTAATAGAAATGCCTGCTTTATTTCTTAAATTAAGAACAAAATAATTTTTAAAAGTTATGGGGCAGAGGGAGGCTAGGTGGCATAGTGGATAAAACCGGTCTTGGAGTCAGGAGTACCTGGGTTCAAATCCAGTCTCAGACACTTAATAATTACCTAGCTGTGTGGCCTTGGGCAAGCCACTTAACCCCATTCGCCTTGCAAAAAAAAAAACTAAAAAAAAGTTATGGGGCTCTAGGTAGCACTGTGGATAGAGCACTGACCCTGGAGTCAGGAGGACTCAAGTTCAAAGTGACCTCAGACACTTAATAATTACCTAGCTGTGTGACCTTGGGCAAGTAAACTTAACCCTGTTGCCTTGCAAAAATAAAAATAAAATTAGCACAGTTATTAAATGTCAATGCTAGAATTTCGATATCTGCATCTAAGTTATATTATATCCCCCCGCCAGAAGAATGTAAGCTCCTTGAGAGGAAGAATTGTGTTGGGTTTTGTTTTTATATCTTTGTGCATAGTACAGTTAGGTCTTGATTAGTGCAATGGCGAATCCCCTGATGCAGCCACGTTATTCAAGTTTTAACTACATATTTCTGTTGGGTTGGATCCAATTACCAAATCTAGAATTATAAGTTCAAATCATGTGAATCTGATTGCATTTAACTTCTTCATGAGATTCATTATTCACACCCATCAGGACCTGCATAACTTTAAACTGAGTTTTGAAAGAGGGATAGATTTAGACAAATGGAAATATCTAAGGAAGGAATAATATTAAACCATGGCAGGAAATTTCAAGGTCCCTCTAGTGATCAATCACTTGAACTCAAACTCAGCATCTTCTTTTAGCTTCTGCTTCCCCTGCTACTCCCCCGTCATATAAAATATCAGTAAATCTTATGAACTCTTCCTTCCTGACCTCTCTTGATTCTATCCCTCATTTTATATTTCCATCATTACCACAGTTGTTCAAACAACATTGTCCTCCTGGTTGGCATCACTTAATCCAAGCACAAAGTAGGAACTCAATAAATGTTCATTGATTATTGACTATCAAGTGCCTGCCTCCATTGAATATCAAAGGATCACTGACCTAGGGTTGTGAGGGACCTTAGAGATCAATCAAGCTCAACCATCCCAATTTACAGTCAAGAAAAATGAAACCCAAGGAAGTTAAATGATTTTGCTCAAGGTCAAACAGGTAGTAAGAGTCAGAAACGCTGTGTGAGCCCACCACCTCCCCTTGCAGAGTCTCTTTCACCTCACCATTGCCTCAAACAATCTAGTTTGCATGCAGTGTAAAGCAGTGATGGAAGATAGTGTTGGAGAGGGAGGATGCACATTGAAAGGACTGAGGAATCGGATCTGTATTTGGCAGGTATTGGGGAGCCATGGAAAGTTCCTGAGCTGAGGAGGGTCAGGACTAGTTTACCCCTATGCTTCACAATGACTAGAAGTTCTGAAGAGGAAGTTGAAGTCCAGAAAGATATTCAGCTTCATGGTTATGTATTTAGCACTCCCAAACACACTTCAGGGCTGTGTAAAAGTGTGTTGAACCATCAGTACAGGGGGTCAAAACTGTTTGACTCTGTGGTGGGGCTTTTGCTGATTTGGCTACTCCTGTCTTTGATGATCTTTCCTTTTCCACAGTCATCTGTGACAGGGCCAGGAAGATACAACTACTTCATCTCTTCCTTTTCCTTTGACAAAATACAAGGCATGGAAATCTAACCCTGCTTTAACCTGTGATCTAACTCAACAGAAATATGTAGAAGGCAACCAGTTTTTACTGCCCTAACCAACAAGTGGAGGTTCAAATCATTCTTCCACAGACTTTGCTTCCATGAATTTCCCATCTGGACTACAGAATGCAAGCCCTGCAGGCAGATGTTCTTTATGAGAATTCGAATTCTTCCTTCTTCTTTCCCAGATGACAACCAGAAAATTGAGGACAGGTTGCAAAGTAATTCCATTTCCTCAAGTAAATATTGAACAACAAAACTATATGACCTTCAAGATTCTTTCCAGTTCTAGCTCTGTGATTCTTTGTATCAGTAGTCTTAAAAAAATTTTTTTATCTCACTTCATCTGTAAAATATTTTTGGGAATGCACTTACAATATGTATGTATATTTATTTAATTGAGACTCGAAATTGAGCCTTGCAATTGAGACTTGAAAATATAAATTATAGAAAATAGAATAAAAATGAAACAAACATGATATTAATTTTTAAACAGTGGTAAAAGATAAAGCTTTTTTTCCAAAGAGAAATGTGATTGAATATGCTTTCATTATTTTAATAAATCCTAGAATATAGAGCAAGTTTGTAAATAACAATTGTCAGTAATTCATTATTCATTTACTTTGATGGATAAAATGCTAGTCACACAGATGGATTTTTTAGCACATTTGTTTTTATTAGATACACCAGTTAAACAAGAAGCACATAAAGTGAGCCTAGGAGCTTTTGACAGGGCTCATGTTTCTTGGTGCACACACAGATTTTCACATACAGGGTCAGGATGAAAATTATAGCTAGTGTTGATTTATTAAAACACTTTAAAATTTGTTCATTATAGTACTTCAATTTGTTAATCAAAGCACTTTACAAAAACCTGATTTGATTTCCACAACCATCCTGGCAGGCAGGTCATCTATTATTTCCCTTTTCCAGATAAGGAAACTGAGGGCCAGGCAAAGATTTAGAGGTCAGGCAAGTCCAAGATCATATTGTTAAGTGTCTTGATGTTGGATTTTTTTTTTGCAAGACAATAGGGTTAAGTGATTTGCCCAAGGTCATGCAGCTAGGTAGTTATTAAGTGTCTGAGGCCAGACTTGACTCAGGTCCTCCTGACTCCAGGGCTGGTGCTCTATCCTCTGGTTTTAACTCTGGTCTTCTTAACTTCAGGTTCAGTGTCTGTACACTAAGTCACCAGTTGCCTTAAAAAAAAAGAGAGAGACAAAGTGAATTATCCCTGTTTTTAACTCAACTGGAAGTTTTCAGCATAATAAGTTCATTCTTCTTTCTTTAGCTGGTTTTGTTTAATGGATGATATAATATCTTATTTTGTGGTTAATATTTTAGATGAGTTTATGTATGTGTGTGTGAGAATTAGAAATGAGACCAGTCTTTCTAGATTGAAGAGTGTGGGAAGAGGAGTAATGTCTACCAAGGCTGGTAAGGGCTGCAAAAGTCAAATGGAAGTTTTTACATTTGATCCCAGAGATAATGGGGAGCCATTGGAGTTTATTGAGTTTGGGATGAGAAATCAAAAAAGTTTTGAAACTTTTGCCATAAGGAATCACAGAGCTAGAGTTGGAAAGGACCTCAGAGGTCATATTGTTTTCCCTATAATTTTTTTAGTTGAGGACATGGAGACATATAGTTGTTAACTGACCCCATGTCCAACAGGTAGAAATTTTTGATACCAGATCCTCTAATTCCTAGACAAGTGGTCTTTCTATTGTACTGTCTTCACAAGTTTCTCTGATACAAATCTGCTTCTTAGAGTCACACAAATATCAAAAAAGAGAACTTGAATCATGTTGCAAATCTAAAAGTTCTGTATGAATATCATAAGGGATAATGGTCTGGTAATTTTGCAAATGGCATCTGTGCTGATGCTACTGCAGGTTCCCAAGAGGAATTAACATTCTAATTTCCCTGAGGTACCTACACCCAGTCAGGATATACTGGAACCAGCATTAAATTTTCAGGATTACTATTTATACCTCAGAAATTGGAAAATTTTATTGTTTTGCTGATTATCTAGATTTAAGAAAGTATTAATAATGAAGATTAAACTTAAAAGTATGCCAAAAGTACATTTCCTCAAAAAACACACACATGCACATACTCTCAAAGACACACACCAGAGAGTCAGTTATTAAATTTTTACCGGCACATCCCTGGATAAGACCTTAATCAGAACTGGAAAGAGTGAAGTTCAGGTGTTTTGGACTCAGAGAATGAAGTCATTAAGAGATTGGAAACCTGGTCATCTGTAAGAGAAAAGAAAGGAGGAGAAGAAGAAGAGGAGGAGGAGGAGGGTGAAGAAAGAGGAGGGAAGAGGAGGAGGAGAAAGAGAAAAAAGAGAGAGGAAGAGGAGAAAGGGAGAAAGAAGAAGAAAAAAGAAGATGAAGAAGATGAAAAGAGGAAGAGGAAAAGAAAAAGAAAGAAGACAAAATGGAGTCACTTTATAATGGTTGCAAAATGCTTTAACATCCATCAAAGCATTTGTTCCTCACATTTTCCCAACCTCTAGTTGGATGATCATATAGCCCAACAGCAGGCCATGACTCTCAATTACAGACCAGTGTGGCAAAATAGGAGCTCAGGAACAGGAAGCAAGGCAGGGACCTGGTTACCGGTATTGGAATAGAAAGAAGGGTCTTAGTCATAAGACACAAGCCTGAAGCAGGATTGAAATAGTCAGCTGTTAGGGAGGAGGCAAAAGAGGCAGGGAGCCAGAATGTGAAGGCAAGAAACTAGGCCAACCATCATACTGGGCTCTGTCAGAAAATCAGAAAGAATGAATAGAGACCTGAGATAAATAACTTCTAAAAATAGGATTGTAAGACTGCCAGGGACCTGAAAGGCTACCTAGTCCAATTGCCTCATTTTGCAGATGAGAAACCTGGAGCCCAGAGATGAGAAATGCCCAGGGTCTTTCAAATGATAAGGAACAGAGCCAGGATTCCAAGTCCAATATGCCTTTCCACCCCATGCTGCCAATCAATTAGTTCATCAATAAAGTTAATTAAGTCCCTCCTAACATATCTAATATATCTTCCCTTCTCTCTACTCATAGTAACATCAGCTAAATTTCTTATTAGTTCCTTCCTTAGATTTCTAAGAGCTTCTTGTCCTAATCTTAAAGACATTAGATTTTCTCTGATTGGATCCTGGATTAAACCCACATTGCAAGTCAAAACTTCTTGTTCAGTTCTTTTTTCAGTAAAGACCAATTCTTCGAGACCCCATTTGAAATTTTCTTGGCAAAGACACTGGGATAGTTTACATTCCTCTCTCCAGCTCATTTTACAGATGAGGAAACTGAGGCAAGCAGAGTTAAGTGACTTGCTCAGGGTCAAATAGCTAATAAGTGCATGAGCCAGATTTGAACTCAGAAGATGAGTCTTCTTGATTCCAGAACCAGAATTCTATCCACTGCACCACTTAAGTGCCCCAAGTCAAAACCTTTCACAATTCTCAACTCCCTCCCCCAAAATAGGTGAGTTTCATAACCAGAACTCCTGAATCCCTCTCATGTCTAGGATTCTCCTTAAGCTTTGGTCTAAAATCTAGTAATGGTGACTCCCACTCTAAAAAAAAAGATGCTATATGATCCATGATTTCCAATTTACTTACTTGAATTTTTTTTTGCATACCAGGACCTCACTCTCTTTTCCAATGACTTAACAGCAGGCAAAGGAAACTCAATGATTGAATAATTCTTTTCTGTGGCTCCCCCAACAATTCTGTAGGGGTGGGAGAACTGAAAAAAGGGGAGGAGGGTATATCTAATAACATAAATTATATTTTTAGTTCTTTATATTTGGGGTTTTTTTTTACTTCATTTGCAAATATATCCTTCTCCCTGCTCTTACCAGAGAGCCAGCCCTTATAACAAAGAAAAAAAAGAAAAAGAAAAAAAGTAGATCAGCAAAACAAACCAATACTTCACCCAACAATGAATACTTAAAAGAAGGCATTTCTGCATTATTTATGTTAGTATTTTTAATTGACGATGACATTGTTCATGTAACAACATTCAAATGATTTACCAGATTTTTTTAAAATTTAAAAGAAAAATTTTAAATCATCCTGATTTGGGTGGCCTTTAGATGGAACAGCCTAAATTTTCCTTTTTTTCCATTTAATTTTACTTCCTGCATAAATCAACTCTCAGGAATGCACAGAAGTGTTGGGAGGGGCCCCTGTCTAAACCACAGGGAAACATTGATTCAGAATCATAGATCTTCAATGGCAGAAGCTAGTGTCCTTCAATTCATTTTTCTACACACACACACACACACACACACACACACACACACACACACACACACACACGCCCAGTACAGCATGCATAGTTAATGCTAATAGAATAAATGACAAGGACTGAACAAAGTCTTGGACCAAAATTTAGCCCTGAAAAAATAGATGGCAGTTGCTATGTTTACTTCTTCTGGCCACACATCAGATGCCTTTTGCTTCCTCTGGCAACTGAGTCAATGACTAAGAGTTGGGTTGAGACACTGATATGCAAAAATTCCAGATAAATTAGCTGGCACATGGATACCAATCTAGTTCTATCTTGCTAGAATGGGAAACTTTCTTGTTTATGAGTTGTTTTCTGAACTGATACCTTTATACTAGTTCCCACAACTGGAATGGAAAGAACCATTCAGGGATGGATATTAATTGGTATCGACCTAGTATTAGCAGAAAATGCCAGCGCACCAAATATTTCTCAATCCTCCAGCCCCAAAGAGGTCTAGCAATACTGATAGCAAAGGACTAGAATCATCTGACCTCTCTGAATTTGTAGGAATTATTGAGGAATTGAGGTTTGTCTCTATTTTGGAGGAGTAGAGGTACAAGGAAAAATGAGTCAGTGAAAGAGATAGAGGAGTGGTCAGAGTAATGGGAGGAGAACCTTGACAGCAAAATGCCATGGAAGTCATGAAAAACAACAGTTTCTGAAAGGTAAGGAGCAACAATGTCAATTGTTACATGGAAGTCAAGGAAAATGAGGTTGAGAAAAGGCATTTGTAAGTAGAGGGTTTCTATTGATTAGAGATCTTCAAGAAAAGACCAGGTACTTCTTTATTAAATATATTGCAGAGAAGATCCTGGTCCAAGTAGTTAAGTTTTTTTTAACCTGTGTGTGTGTGTGTGTGTGTGCCATAGATATCCCCTTTAGCAGTCAGGTGGATTTTCAACATTCATTTTTTAAAATTTTGAGTTCCAAATTCCCCCCTCTCTCTTCCCTGAGACAATAAGCAATATGATATAGGTTATACATGTGCAATCATGTAAAACACATTTCCATATTAGTCATTTTGCGGAAGAAAATTCTAAACAAAGAATAAAATAAAATAAAAAACTGAAGAAAGTGAAAAAATCATAAGCTTTGTTTGCATTCAGACTAACAGTCCCTTCTCTGCAGGCAAGTAGCATTTTTCATCATGAGTTCTTTAGGATTTCTTGGATCATTGTATTTCTGAGAATAGAGAAGTCATTCAGAGTTGATCATTGCACAATACTGCTGTCACTATATACATGGTTCTCCTGGTTCTGCTCACTTCTCTTTGCCTCAGTTCATGTAAGTCTTTTCAGGTTTCAGAAAAAATATTTTTTAATGTACATAATAAAATAAATAGGGTATTAAAGAAATCAATTATAATGGAAATACAGTTCATGAACCCCAGGTTAAGAATCCCTCAGGTAGAAGTTAAACCAGTTCTGAGATTCTGTAAGTTTTGTAAGTTTGGCCCATAGGTGATAATTGATGTCTTTCAAAAAATGACTTCAGTGGAATAAAAGAGATAAAAGCCATACCACAGGAAATTAAGAATGAGTGTCAGAAAGTGGAGGTTCCATTTATGGTAACAACAACAGCAAAAACCAAAAACTTCCCCAAGAGCAGGGACTATGATATTTTTGCTTTGTTGGTTTGTTTTATCTCTAAAACTTAACATAATAGCTGGCACATTTCAGTTCTGTGTGATTCTTCATAATCCCTTTTGAGGTTTACTTCAGTGGTTTGTTAGAGTGCTTTGCCATTTTTCTTCTCCAACTCATTTAACGGATGTCATGGTCTTCTTCAAGAATGAGAACAAAAGATCAACATCCTCATTACAGATTAGGAAACTTGAGGTAAACAGGGTTAAATGACTTGCCCGGGATCACACTAGCAGTGTGTGTCTGAGGTTATATTTAAACAAACTTGTCTTCCTGACTCTAAACCATATTTTCCATGTGCATAATGATTAATGTTTATTATTTTGTATTGGATTTCTGTAGATTATTCTTTGAAAACATTTGATAATGAATAGAAATATACATCAACAGATAGAAAATCAAGGAAAGGAGTTTTTTAAAAGAAAATATTGTGCATAAAAAAATTAGTGAACCAAAAGTAAATGGAGCTGAAAACCACAAAGTCTTCTAGTCAGTTGTATCCTTGGCCCTCTGGACAGGACAGCTTCTGTCCTCACTCAGAGGTCTAGATTCTGCTCTGAGAGAGCTCCAGGGAACAAAGTTTCACTTCTATGGACCTAAAAATATTCTTTGTTTTATATTAAAAGAGAGAAATCTGTTAAAAGTAGTCTTACTGCTAGGGTTAGTAGCTATAGCAGGCAATACCAGTTGTATAATGATGAGAAAGGAATCCTTTATCCCCAAAAGTATTTGCCTTAAGGACCTATCATTTATGCCTCTAAGACTATCATTAGGAGACTCCATTACCTAAGACGACCATCCTTGGGGTTAAAAAATGTTCTAATGTACATCAAATTTTTATTTGTTAACACAGCTGTTAATGTAAGGTTTGATTTAGATGGAGTATGAGAAGTGGATGAGAGGTACATAGATGGAATGCTGCCTAGGGTGGTACTGGCTTAGATGAGCCATTCATCAGTCAGCCCATCAATAAACATTTATTAGGCCATGTGCCAAACACCATATTAAGCATTGGGAATAAAAGAATAGTTTCAAACTTCAAGGAACTCATAATCCAATAAAGGAGACAAGAAGCAAACAAATTTGTATAAACAAGCCATATACAGGATAAATAGGAAATAATTAAGAGAAAGCCTGGAATTGAGAAAGGTAGGGCAAAAGACAGGAGGAAGCCCTGGGGAAATCCAAAGGCAGCGTACCCAAAGGACAACTACTACTCTTTCCAGATTGAAGAGGACCATAGAGGAATGAGTTGCTCAATAAGTGGTTGGGGGAAAGCAGAGCCCGTAAGAAGGAGAAAGAAAAGGGTTCTAAAAGGAGAGCTAAAAGGAAGGGAAGAGACAACCATGATTTTAAGAATAACAATAATACCAAGATAGTTGGACTTTAGTGGATGGAGTCATGTTCTTCCCCATGGTTCCATGTGCGTGGATTTTTTTTGTATTGTTTCGTTTTGCAGTTAGCTGGAACAAACATAGCCATTTCATTTTAGTCTATGCTCACAATAATATCCTGCAGGAACCATAGCATAGATATCTAAGACTATCTCTGTCTGTGCATTGAACACAATCATTAGCATCTGCATTTAATTTCCAGTCCCTGGAAACCAAATCCCTTTCCTGGTAAGGCCATATGGAAACTGCTCAAAACAGCAGAATTCCTACCAACCTGAAGTGTCTCTTGGAAGCTGCTGGGAAGTGGGTGAGAAGGTTTTTCAGAAAGGGAGTGTCTGGACACTTCCAAGGACTGATGTTAGAATTAAAAGATGTTGCCTGAGGAGTGCTTTAAGATAAAATCTTGGGAGCAAGAGAATGTCAGCAAATAAATTAGACTAATTTGTCAATCCTCCAAGTCTAGGCCAAAGGGAGGCCAAATAAAGTGACACCCACCCTCCCTAGGAATTTCATCATGTTGCATCAAGGGCAGGTACCACAACTTGGCCCAGACTATGAGTCTAGAGGGTAAGGGTACAAACAACTATGTTGGTCACTGTCAGTGAGAGCAGAATGTTATCAATTTAGAGCCACAACAAAGAATTCTGAGGAAATTTATTTATATAAGGATAAATAAGAGCAACAGAATTCTGAAGGCATGACATGGGTCTGGGCAAGGGAAAGAGAGTTAACATAATCACACTGAGCAGGAGAATGACAACAGACTAGAGCATTGCTGAGGGAAGAAAGTGTGGCTCCCCCCAAAAGTTATTCCCCTGGGTAAAGTCTTATTTGTTCCACCTTATTTGTTCCTCTCCTCTCCTCCCCTCCCCTCTCCTCCCCTCCCCTCCCCTCCCCTCTCCTCTCCTCTCCTCTCCTCTCCTCCTCTCCTACATTGGAGAAAACGTAGAGTACAGTAATGTAAGCAACAAGAGAAGGTACCAGAGAGAAATAATCACAAGTCAAACTTGAGGGGAGCATTTTTGTGAGTGGGGAGGATTGTAGACTTGGGGTGTGAGCATCTCAGAAGAGAAATGAGAAAATACTGTGATCATTATTTTCTTAAAAACCCCACATCTTTGTATAGCATTTTCTAGTGGACTATATGTGCATGCCCAGTTTTTTCTTCTTCTAGGTATCCAAGTGGAAGCCTTGGGCTGCTTCTGTTTGCATGGTAATCCACTGCTATAAGGATTTGCCATTTTAATTCAATACAATATTAGGCAGCTAGGTGGTAGAGTGGATAGATAGCACACTGGCCCTGGAGACAAGAGGACCTGAGTTCAAATGTGACCTCAAACACTTAAGAATTACCTAGCTGTGCAAACTTGGGCAAGTCACTTAACCCTGTTGCCTTGCCAAAAAAAAATTTTTTTTTGATACAATAAACCTTGAATGATCTTTTGGTCATTCCCTGGCCCAGTTTCAGTTGCTGTTTCACCTTCATTTCAGTGACCTCTTAGTGGATGGAGCCATGTTCTTCCCCATGGTTCCATGTGTAGAGTTGCAAAGACATTAGTCTCCCTCTCTCTTCCAGAGTCATCTAAGTCCAATGGCAAGACAAAAGTCAGGATGACTTATGAGGGCCCAGGATGCAATGGATGACCTTGGAGTCCTTGATGTCTAATCAAGTTCTAAGCACTCCACAGCACTTGCTTCAACTGCCTTCATATCCATTAGAACAAATTGTTTTCATCCACCCGGGCCTTGGAGTGGACATTCCCCCACACATACACAAGTTTGAGAACTCTCAGTTACCATCAACATGGTTTAGCCCATCTGCCCAGTGGCAGTAGTGTGACTTCTGTTCATGCCACAGCTTCTTGGAACTACAGGTGAGGTTGGGGGGATAGGTGGATACTAAAAGGAGGAAGAGCAGCCTTGAAAAGGGCAAGCCTTTACATCAGAGGTACTAGTCCTCCCTGGACACCCCAAACACCCAGTTAAAATAACATTCTTTATCTAATGAAACAATAAGAGGCAGCTTCCAAGTCCTCTTGGTTGCTATTCTCAAGGTAGCAAGATATGATTCCAGAGAGGAGTACAGGAAGACATTTCTTACCTACTGCAATATCAGAATGACCCTCTACTGCTCTCCTCATAGACTGTGAACTCAACTGGCAAACTTTGTATGGGGTATCTCTGGGTTTTTTTGTGTGTGCTTGTTCTTTTGCTAATTTAAGCCAATCACCCTGAGAGTAATAATATATCCTGAGGATGTGGTTATTTCAATAGATTTGAAGGTTCAATCATAGATTGAACCTTCATTAGAATTGGATGGCACCAATCATCAATGGAATCTCTAGAGTTGGAATGGCTGCCAAAAGGGAAAGGTTTTTCATTCCAGAAAGTAACCAAGAGAAAGAAGACTGACCAACCCTTGCCATTTTACCTGCAGACAGGAGTCCCAATGGTTATATATGAGAGAGGAAATGTAAAGTGACCTTTCAAACTGATTAATGTCCTTGATGAGGTTTAACTACCAACTCTTTGTTTATAATCTTCACAATAACCTTTTGAGAGGTACACAGGGAAGATTATATCATCTGTCAGAAAAGAAAACCAAGGCACAAATGGTTTAGATGAAAGTAACTCAATCAGACAGAATAGGGAGTGTAGGAACATAAATTTAAAACTGTAATCCAGCCTCCTCATTTTCCAGTTTAGAAAACTAAGACATAATGAGATTAAATGACTTGCACAACAGTTAGTTTCTGAGATGGGTTTTTGAACCCAAGTCTTCTGACTCTATCCAATGTTCTTTCTACTATAGCGAGTAAAAGAAAAAAGAATAAGCATTTTTTAAGAGCCTCACCACAAATATCTCATGGGATCTTTCTAACTCTTGCTTTCATAAACAAACTTGTAATTCTTGTAGTATTGTCCCAGGTAAGTAGACTGAACCTTCACATAGTTCCTTCCCTCTCAAAGGTGTTTACAATCTGAAAGAAATGAGCCTGATGTAGACATATGAGTGGTTAAGACTGACAGCAAAGCATAAATAGGAAAGAATTGAATGGATGATCACTTGTTTTTACAATGTGCAGGCCAAGGGGGATAAGGGTAAATGAATCTCACCTGAGGCAACCAGGTGGCCTGGTAATGAGTAGAATGTTGACCTGGAGTCAGGTCTTCAAATAAAGAATGGAAACAAGCAATTAGTATAGGCCTATGGATGCCAAGCACTATATTTATTAAGTTCTTTACAAATAGTATCTTGCTTTATCCTTGGGATAAACCCTGGGAGGCAGGTGATATTATCCCCATTTTACAGATGAGGAAATGGAGGTTAAGTGACTTGCCCAGGATCACATTGCTAGGAAGTATCTATGGTTAGATTTGAACTCAGGCAAAGTTGTTGTAAAGTTAAAATGAGATATTTATAAAGTCCTTTATAAACTTTAAAATATCATATAAGTACTAGAAATTAATATAATTTATGTTATTAGTATTATTATGCTAGGAAAAGGAGCTCTGGGTGTCCTGGCCAGCATGGGTGGGAGAAGTGAAAACCAACATTTGAAATAATTTGGAAAGTAAATTGACATTTTAGAGAAGCAAGGAATGACTTAAATGAACTGATGCAAAGTGAACTGAATTAGGCAAGAAACAATAGCAACAACAAATGATATGAACAGAACTGAACATAATGTAATTATAATGATCAAGTTGGGCTTCAGAAAGGAAAGGAGAAAACATACTTCTTTCCCTTCCTTGAAGAGATGGGAGCTTATAAGTATGAAACATTGCCCCATCTTTCAGGCTCCATTTGTCCCTTGGTTGGTTTTACTGAACTGTTGTTTTTGTTGTTTTGTGTTTTTTTTTAAATCTTTGTTCCCAAATAAAGGAAGGAGGATAATGTGATTTAATGATAAAATGAATGTGATTTAAAAGTAACATGTATAGATAAAGAGAGGCCAAGACAGACAAAGGAGATAGAGTGATAAGAGAATCTGAAGTGGAGAGAGAGAAAAGGAGAGAAAGGAGAAAGAGGCAAAAACAGAGGCAGAGAGGACAAAGAGAGAGAAGAAAAAAGAGAAAGCAATAGAGAGAAGAAGAAGAAGAGAATGGAGAGAGAGAGAGAGAGAGAGAGAGAGAGAGAGAGAGAGAGAGAGAGAAAGAGAGAGTCAGAGAGAGTCAGAAAGAGAGAAGGACCAGGTGAGACACAAAGCTGATATAATTGGATGCCCAGGGCAAATTCCAATCACTCTGATGTTAGTCAGTACAGACCATACTATGCTAGGGTGGACTTAGCTTAAGAAAAACCAACTTTACTTAGAGGAAGAATCAACCACAGACCATAAAAACAATAAGGGAGGTGGGAGTGGGAGGGAGCAGCCTAATGGCAAGATATTTAATGTGGCCAGAAGCTTACAAACTACAGTAATTACATCCAACTGTTTGCCTACTTTAAGGCCTCTGTGGAGGGATCATCCAGTAATGTTACTGGAACAGAGAAACCACTTCCAGGCAGCAGATCAGGTCTCTTTGTTCTAAAAAGAAATCGTCCCTTAAAGGGGGCAGTTAAGTCACCAAAACTAATGAACCACAGACCTGGTATGGACCAAAGGGCAAAGTCATTGTATTCTTTTTAGGACAGTAGCTCATTTAGGATGAACTCAGCAGTTCAGTGACCAAAGATAATTCTGAAAGATTTTTGATAGAAAATGCCATCTACATCCAGAGGAAAAACTATGGATTCTGAATGTAGACCAAAGCAAACTGTTTTCACTTTTTTAAATCTTCTTTTATGGTGGGTTATTCGTTTTTTTTTTTATTTAGTTCTGATTCTTCTTTCACAACATGACCAATATGGAAATATGTTAAACATAGCTATACTTACATAACCTATATCAAATTACTGTCATGGGGAGGGGGAAGAAAGGGAGAGAAGTAAAAAAACTGTGGAACTCAAAAGGATGAATGCAAAGAAGAAGGAGGAGGAGGAGGAGGAGGAGGAAGAATGTTTGCCTAAGAATGCAAAAGGATGAATGTTGAAAATTATTTTTGCATGTAGCCAAAAAAAGTAAAATAACATTCAAAATCATCAATAACTACAAAAAGACAGCAGTTCTTACCTTTTTATATCACAGACCACTTTGGCAGTCTGATAAGGCCTATGAACCTAATGTTCTCAGAATACTCTAAATGCATAATATAAAATTGCACAGCGTTTCAAAGGAAACCAATTTAATTGACATATGATCATCAATTTTTTTTATTTTTTTAACATTCATGGACCCCCCAGGTCAAGCACTCCAGTTCTAAGAAGACATGGAGAACAACAGTAGGCCAAAAAGTTTGAGACTTCTTACCTCCATTTTCCCTGTGGTTCTTAGCACACAAAATAGAACAAAAAAATAAACTGAATCAAAGGCAGCAAATCTAACACCCAGGGCAAGCTTAGAGTTGAAGAAGGCATCAGAACTTGGAGAGAGAGTTCCATAGGACACAAGTCCCTGTGAGAGGAATCCAGCACCTTGTCCAGTGAAGGATGACAGAGCTACATGCCAGAGGACAGAAAAAGAAGTAGAGTAAGAACTATCTTGAAGAAGGAACTCACCTACAGGGCAGGAAAATCTTAGAATCCCAGCCATATCAACAAGCAGAAATAACCTTCACCTTTCTTGTGACTCAGGGAACAATGTATTTGTGGAAATATAGAATATTAAGAAGTTCTATAGTACTTTTGCAGTTATGTGACTCAGTGGATAGAGTGCCTAGACCTGGAGTCAGGAAGACCTGAATTAAATTCAACCTCAGACACTGTGTGACCCTGGCCAAGTCATTTTATACTATTTTCCTCAGTTTCCTCATCTGTAAAATGAACTAGAGAGGAAAATGTCAGACCAATCCAATATCTTTGTCAAGAAAACCACAAATAGGAACAGCTAGGTGGTAAAGTGGATAGAACATTGACCCTGGAGTCAGGAGAATGGAGTTCAATTCTAGTCTCAGACACTTAATACTTACCTAGTTATGTGACCTTGGGCAAGTCATTTAACCCCATTGCCTTTGAGGAAAAAATCCAAATGGTGTCATTTGGGACAGAGCTGAAAAGACTGGAGAACAGCTAACTATAGTACTTTATTGGTTTTCTCATGTTATCCTTACAACCACCCTGGAAGATTAAAGCTATTACTATCTTCATTTTACAGACAAAAAACCTGGAACTTGGAGAGGTCAGGGAACTTGTCCAGTGTCACATAGTTAACCAGCATCTGAGGCAATATTTGAAATCAGGTCTTCTTGACTCTAGGGCCAGACCTCTATCCACTATACCAACCTAATTCAGGGATGGGAACCTTTTTTTCTGCCACAAACCAAAATTTAAAAATTAGCCTGTTATATCTGGTCAAACTTTTAATTAATTCACCTCTAAAAAGCTCCTAGATTTATTGATTTTCGACTACCACCTGCCATTGCCCTGGAATCTCATGATTTCTTGGGCTTTATACTGCCTATAGAGAAGAGATTCTTCACTCCTGACCTAAATAGATCACCCAATGAGTATATGAATGGATAGAAAAAGATCTTTATCACATAATGCCATCTGGTTCTGGCCAATGTCCAGACAATGTTCAAGAATTATATGAAAAAGGTGTTAGTAGCCTCCTGAATCAGAAGGAGAAATCTTGAAGTATGTCATATATTGGGTATAATCTGCTAATATATTGCTATTATTATCATATAAAGCACAAGGTTATCTTGGTTGGAAAATTAAGTAAAGGAAATGAAGAGTTGTGATTCATTTCTGGTAGAAACCTCAGATATTCTTGGCAGGATGTGAGCAATCTCTCTTAACAAGATCAGTGTTTTGGAGTGGGGAAGCAAAGGTGATTAGACCATTAGATCAAAGTCTAGGTGAAAAGCCAATCTGAAAAGAATAGACCAGAGGCAAATGCAAAGCAGGATCTATGTCCAGAGACTGAGGCTGAGCAAAAAGACTTACAGAAGCAGAAGCAGATGCTATGAAAAGCCCAGTTAAGGAGTAAGAATCCAGGGCTCAAATCAGTAATGAGGGAAGAGGTGTGGACAGACCCAGCACATTGTCTCGAGTTTAGTATGGGTGTTTGAAGTCACTTGGCAACACCAACTGGATAGGTCGTCTCTCCTAACCTAGTTTTATTTTGTTTTAATTTTTCTGAAGAATGAAGTAGACAGGGCTCTGTAGATATTGTAAGCTGGTAACCAAAACACAGACCAAGATACTTTGGGAGGGATATCTGTCAGAGTTCTTGTGAATGTTGTTCATCCTTCATTCTCAAATAGGACCGATGACTCCAGGAGGGTGATGTTTGGACTTGCAAGTGAATTAGAAATAAGTGAGGCAGAAATGTGCAAAGTCATCATCCACATTCTCTTCTCCAGTCATCAGAGTCCAGTGGCAAGACACAGATCAAGATGACTGATGATAACCCAATCCTCAGAGTTCTATTACCATATAGAAGGGAATCTTTGTGAAGTTTCTAAAGAGGGTTTCTGGGTATTTTCTTTTTCTTTCTTTCTTTCTTTCTTTCTTTTTTTTTTTTTTTTTTTTGGTTTTTGCAAGGCAAACGGGGTTAAGTGGCTTGCCCAAGGCCACACAGCTAGGTAATTATTAAGTGTCTGAGATCAGATTTGAACCCAGGTACTCCTGACTCCAGGGCCAGTGCTTTATCAACTGCACCACCTAGCTGCCCAGTTTCTGGGTATTTTCAAGGATTTCTTAGTTTAATGACACTGGTCCTTTGGAAGGTATAATTTCACTTATATATTTTATACTAAAGGAAATCTAGGTCTCTCCTTATCTCTGATCATCAGTAACACTATGCTTACCCTCAACCTTGATGAAGTTTACATTTTTAATCTGAAGGAAAGTAAAAGACACTCAAACAGATAGACAAAGGACAGAGACAGAAAGATTGTGTTTGTTCAATTGTTTTTCTCTCAATGAAAATGCTCAGAGTCAGACAGAACCCAGTAATACAGATTTTGGTTCAACTTGAGAAGAAAAAAATCCTGATAACAATAATTGGCCTTTATTATACTTTAAGGTTCACAAAGCTAAGATATAGGGTAAGTAGGAGGAGGAGCACAGAACCTGGAATCAGGAAAGATCTGAGTTCAAATATAGCCTCTGATACTTAGCAAATTGTATAATCATGGATAAGTCACTTAACCTTTCCTCATTTGTAAAATGAATAAAAGAGCACCCATCACAGAGGATTACTGTGAGGATTAAATAAGATATGGATGAAAATCACTTTATAAACCTTAAAGAGCAATGTAAATATTAACTCATCTCAATTCTCTTCATGGCAATCCTATGAAGTCAGTATCCCAGATATTATTCCTATTTTGCAGATGGGGAAACTGAGGATCACAGTCACAGAACTCTTAATGTCAGAAGTGCACTTCTCGCTCAAATTCAGTATGACTCCAAGCCCAACAACCTTAACCCTAACCCCATTTTACAGATAAGGAAATTGAGATAGGCAGAGGTCAAGTGACTCATCTAGCATCATATGCCTAATAAGTGTCTCCAACTCTGTCTAAACTCAGTTGTTCCTGACTCTAGGTCATACACTCTTATCAACTGTATCCCAATCAAATAAAATCTATTCTAATAATATATGCATATATATATACTAATAATATAAATATAATATAATGTATGTTATTCAACACATAGTATATAAATATATAATATTATAAATATATAAATTCTCTAAAGCAGGGTCTGTCATTCTGCCTCTTAGTTAAATTATCTTTCTCTAATTACTAGTTTTGCAAGTGGATAGTTTGCTACTATTTTTAATTGAAAATAACATTTCATCTATATTATGCTTTAAACAAAGAAGTATTATTTGGTAAATAGAGAGTTGACTTCAATCAGAAAGACAAGGTTGGTAGATGGTCTGATACATATTGCTGTGTGACCTTAAGCAAGTCTCAGCTTCTCAATGTCCAAGCAATTCTGAATGACTTTGAGTGGTAAAGCTGCTATCAGCATTGTTAAAAGGAATTCTATCACTGGGAAGTACCTACACCAATGACATCACAGTTCAACCTCTCTATATATGTTTTAAGTGCATTTTTATGAACAAACCTGGGAATGAAACTTCTACTCATGACTTTGTTTAGGAAGGAAAACATTCAGCATTCCAAATAACTGACTTAAACTAAGTCATATTGAGAAAGTTCACATAAAAATTTAGGACTACATATAGACATTGGAATTGGTGGCAAGAAAGTGGAAGCTAGAGTTTGCTACCAAAGTGCTCAAAGCACATTATGAATAATACAAAGAGGTGCAGGTAAGGAAGGAGTCCCCTTTCATAATTCACCATGGAGAAATAGGAAAGGTCTAAGGCTTTCTGAGAGTCAGACAATGAACTGATAGTGAGTCAAGAATTTGTCGCAGCTTCCTGGGTCTCTTTCCCCTAGTATATGACAGAGATGAAACTACATCATCCATACTATGGGACACTTATGCAGTTATGCATGATTTAACATTTCCGGCATCTACCTTTGGTTTACTGCACACTTTATATTCAAAATATTCAAAAATATGTATTCAAAATAAATGACACTGGTCCTTTAGGAGGTATAAATTCACTATGTCCACTTAGGAAAAAAAGGAAAATGAGGAGAAGAAGGAGGAGAAGGAGAAGGAGGAGGAGAAGGAGGAGGAGAAGGAGGAAAAGGAGGAGAAGGAGAAGGAGGAAGAAGAGAAGGGAATTGAAGGACATAAGGTCAGGGCAGATGGTAAGACATGGAGGACCTTAAGAATCAGTGACAAGGCAGATGGTAAGGAGTGTTGGTTCTCTATCTCATAGATAGGCATAGCAAAAGTACTAGTGCCCTCCTTAACGTATATGACAATAGCTCCTGCCTTCCTACTCCAAAAATTCACCTGCACTTTCTCTCTGATTATGATGGCATCTAGAAGCACAAGAATTCAAAAGGACTCAAAGGGATCATGCAAAACTATGCATCATGTAAATAGTGCTCTGAGTTGAAACAGAGTTCTTGGAGACAACAAATCTCTCTGAATTCAACAGGAGTTTAGAAGAGCTATTCAGGTGAGGTAAACTATATTCTCCCCAAATCTTCACACTTCTAATTATTTACAAATCAAGTAAAAAAGAAGCAAACATTAGTCTTTATGGCCCAAATAATTAAACAAATATTACACTTACTATTATTACAGTTTTAAGATTACATTCAAATTATTTGGGGAGGCAAAATTTAGACAAAAATTGAAGCTTAAAAAGGAAGTCACAGGCACAAAAAGTTAAGCCTCATGGGAAAAATATTCTTTTCCCTCCATGGAAACTATTTCAGTATACAGATTTTAATAAATGATGAATGTACTGCATATGACACAGATGCATCTAAAGTTCATCTAAATGTCAAGAAATCAAAGATAGCATCTTAATTGATAGCTCACAGCACCAAATTTAATAAAACAAAAAAATAACTCATTTTCCCCCAAACCACATCCATCTTCTTAACTTCTCCATGTCCATACAGAACACCATTATGCTTCTAGTTACTCAGCTTCACAAATTTAGAAATATCCTCTACTCTACAGTCTCTATTCCCCCACCCTATACTCCTCCCACCACAGAAATCTGTTTCCAAGTCTTATTGATTGTATATCAGCAATATCTCTCTTATCTGTTCCTTAAGTCTTCATCACCTTTTGTTTAGAGTATTTAAATACCCCCTGACCTGTTTGGTCCACCACAAGTTTCAATGCTTCAAATATCAATTCATTTTTCATGTAGCCACCAAAGTAATATTCCCAAAAGACAAATATGACCATGGAACTTCACCAAGCCATTGCTCAAAAAAAAAGTTACTCCCTATTGCTTCTAGGTTAGAAAGTATATCCTTCTGTAATTAGTTATTAAAATGTTACTCTAACCTGTCTTTCCAAACTTATTACATATTACTCTCCTTCACAGACTCTACATCCAAGCAAATCTGGTCCATTTTCTTCTGTCCCCCTTATGTAAATTATATCTCCATGAAAATGTACTTTTCCTCATTCCTGGGGAATACACTGCAATATATTCTCTTCTCATCTTTGCTTCTTAGAATCTCTAATTAGAGTCATCCAAGTGATGAAGAAGAGAGAGCACTGGACCTAGAGTGAGGAAGACATGATTTTTGAATCCTCCTTCAGACACTTTTTAGCTATTCAATCATGGACAAGTCACTTAATCTTTATCAGACTCTGGGCAGCTAGGTGGTGCAGTGAATAGAGTACCAGCCCTAGAATCAGGAGGACCTGAGTTCAAATTCAACCTCAGACACTTAATAATTACCTAGCTGTAGGGCAGCTAGGTGGTATAGTACATAGGAGTCAGAAGGATCTGAGTTCAGGTCCAGCCTCAGACACTTTGTAATTGCCCAGCTGTGTGACCTTGGGCCAGTCACTTAACCTCATTGCCTTGCAAAAACCAAAAATTAAATTAAATTAAAAAAAATAATTACCTAGCTGTGTTACTTTGGGCAAGTCACTTAACCCCATTGCCTTGCAAAAACCAAAAATTAAATTAAATTTAAAAAATAATTACCTAGCTGTGTGACTTTGGGCAAGTCACTTAATCCCATTGCCTTGCAAAAACCAAAAAAAAAAAACTTTATCAGACTCAATTTCCTTATCTGTAAAATGGGGATAATAAAAGCACCTACTTCCCAAGGAAGTTGTATGGATCAAATAAGATTACATATATGAAATGCGTTAGAAATCTTAAAAAGGACTGTATAAATTATTATTTTGAAGCATGGGCAGAGTTAGTATGGCCAATTCAAAACCAGCCATGATGGAAGTTATTCAAAAGTTACTGGTTTACCAGGCAACTTTCCAATAGAAGTTTAGCAAACTGAGATGGTTTGACATATTGCAAATCGAATAAATCTTTATTTTGTTCTCCTCATGTTCTCTTTGTAAGACAAAATAATGTATGATCACACTCCCCAAAAAAGAATATTCAGATTCCAAAAACTTGCATCTGTGCCTGAATACCATAAGGATTCAGTGCATGAACTTTTTTGAAGCAAAAATGAAAACCAAAAAAATGTTAAAAAGGGATATTTTCTTGATGCTTCTGCTCAAATTAGAAAAATAAAATTATACAAAATCATACAAATTATACAAAAGTCTCAAATGTATTTCTGAGGTCATTCTTTTTTGTATAGAAAATAAAAAATCTAATACTTAAAAATCTCTGTATAAAACTGGAAAATTGTGTGTTAACTCTTTGTGGATATTATAAAACTAAGCATCAAAGGGAATAATTTCAAAGCACAACTATGGCTCTGAAAGCTACTTGACTAAAATGACACCAATGGACTCCAAAATGAGTCTATTGGTTTGCCAAGCAACAAAGTTCAAGCCATGATAATTTCTAAAATTAAAGCATTTCCATTGGAATTCAATTCTACCCCTGATGTTCCTGATCAAGAACAACTAAGTGAACTACCTCAGTAGGTTAAAATTATTAATAGGAGAGTTTCTCTTCAAATTCATGTGTTTGATTGTAGATTGCCATCATAAACTGCTAGTAAATCATAGATTTAGAGCTTAAAGGGACTATGGAAGTCATCTAGTCCATTCCCCTCATTTTACTATTTTAAATTTTATTATTCTTATTTTTAAATTCACAAGCATTTTTAAAAATTAATCTGTTCTTCCCATTATTCAATTAAGCAAATGAAAAAGCAACCTGAAAAACAGAGTCCCTGATACATAGCTGCAAAGTCCAATAAAACTAATCCTCATTAGGCATGACTGAAAATTTATGCTTTTTAATGTATTTTGAGTTCATCACTTGACTGTCAGGAGGCAAGTGGAATGTTTCATCTTCATTCTTTGGAGACATGATTTATCCCTATGTTGATCAGAGTTCTAAAATCTTTCAAAGGTAATTTTACCTATATTGGTATTATCATTATATAAATTATCCATTTATAACTAAGAAGGGTAAACCAGTTTTCCAAGATCACAGAGGTAAGTGTCAGAATTAGAATTTGAATCCACTTCCTCTGATTTCAAGTACAGTTCTTTACTGTGCATCACAAGAAATGAAAAAGGTCAAAGACTATGTCAATAGAATGTTTAGAATAAGGAAGTATAAGGAAGTACAGTCAGCCTGTTTTAAGAAAATGCATTGCCAGATTTATGTTTTATGTAGCACACAGTCTTCCTCTTTTAGGAGCAAATGAAATTTCTTTGAATAATATAGATGTGGGATTTTTTTTGGAAAAGGAAAAAATGGCAGGTTCTCTCTCAGGCCTTTAACTTTAGAACTTTGGAAAGTGTTAATGAACACATGGCAGACATCTGTGAAAGATAACTCTGAAACATTCTTGTCTTCTAAAGCAGGTTGAATTCCCAATAACAGTCATCTTTGAGATCTCAATGACAATGTTATAAGTACATTGGAAAATTCAGAAATTATTCCATGATCCAAAGTCTTTTCTGCCTAAAAGAAATTCTATTTTTTTCTTTGCCTAGGTAATGGAATTCTGAGATATTGATAAATTCCACAAAACAATGTTAGCTGGGAATGTGATAGTCTTGCAAATATTAAAAATTAGACAAACTGAAGGGAATATTGACAATATTTCATAAAGAAGAAGAATCTCTCATACACACTGAAAAAAATTTCCAGGAGACTTGGAAATTCTTACTTTTGCTCAGAGTGGCAAGAAAAGATAGCTGAAGAGCTGCCATTGTGGAAGCATCTTCAATTGAGGCAAATTGCAATTTTTCTATGAATGAAGAAATGAATGAAGGAAAATGCATTTATTATATGCTTAATATATGCAGAGTACTGTGCTGAAGAAAATACAAATAGCAAAATGAGCTCCTTGCCTTGTCAAGGAGATCACACATTCTTTTGGGGAGACAACTATATAGCTAAAGACAGATAGTAATATATCTCCTTTCATATAGATAAATGACTAAGTCCTAAGGAGTTGTATGAGACCCAGAAAAGGTGAAAAACTTTGCCCAGGGCACAGTTGATAAATACAACTCAAGATTTGAATCCAAGTTTTCCTGACTCCAAGTCCAACATTCTATTCTTGGTATTCTAGCCTCTGTGAAATAAAGAAATAAATCACCAAACAAAGAATGTTGTTTGACCTGCAAACACTTGTTTTCATACAGAAAAATATATAATGATTTTTTCAGGGCTGACAGAGCAAAGAAGGAAAGTTTTATCCAAAACTTCATTAGACCTTGGATCCACTAATATGAAATCAACTGAGTTAAATGGAGTCACAAATAGGCTAACTGCAAAATAAGGAGTTTTATATTTCAAAATTCTGTTTAGAGGCATGTGAAGTAGCCCAGTGGATGTCAGATCCATAGGCAAAGTCATCCTTCCTTGTATAGGAGCGTAAAGGTATTTTCTCATGTGATGAAGATAATAATGCTTGAAGGGCAAAGGGCCTCATTGTTATTAATGATTATTCGTTTGGGCAAAAAAGGATGCTTAGTCACCACCCAGGCTACTTGGGATCCAAGCTCATAAATTATCATTTAATAAATGCATATTGAATTGAATTGGAAAAAAAATATATCTGTTCCCATAAGATGTTGTGGTACTGAGTAGTTGCCAAGAGAGAGCTCATAGGGTCAGTGTTATTTGGGTCTTTATGGGTGAAAAGTAAGAAAAACGTGGAGAGAAATGGGGGATGGGGATGAAGAAATTAAGTCCAATTTATTTAGCCGTCTTTGGAGGACTGTTTGCTATTCTTTTTTAAAATTTTTTTATTTATTTAAGGCAAAGGGGTTAAGTGACTTGCCCAAAATCACATAGCTAGACAATTATTAAGTGTTTAAGGTCAAATTTGAACTCAGGTACTCCTGGCTCCAGGACCAGTGCCCTATCCACTGCACCACCTAGCTGCTTGCTGTTTACTATTATTGAGAAAACAAGTCAACAGATCTAAGTTCTCAGGAAAGAGACCTCAAGAAACTATTTATTCCAGATCCTGAAGAATGTAAAAGGCCCAGACTATTCAAGGAAGTTCTAGTCTTATGAACTGAAAAAGTCTTCCTTTGTAATCTTCATTTACTTTTCTGTAAAACTGAATTAGACTAAATAAACCCTAAAGCCCCTTCCAAATTCTTTGTTTTTGTTTAGTCATTTCAATTATGTCTCTCTCTTCATGACCCCATTTGGGGTTTTCTTGGCAGAGATATTGAAGTGGTTTGTCATTTCCATGTACAGTTCATTTTACAGATGAGAAAATTGAGGCAAAAGGGGTTAAGTGACTTGACCAGAGTCACACAGGTAGTAACCAAGGCAAGATTTAAACTCAAAGATGAGCTTTCCTGACTTCAGGTGCAGCATCCTATCTACTGCATCGCCTTCTTCTAGGTGTAACATGATACTTGGAAGGGATTTCTGTCCCATCCACACAACCATATTTCTAACTCTCCCTTCTCCAATGACTAGACTTCTTGGATGATAAGTATGAAGATGTAAACTTAAATTCTGGAACCTTAATCCAATAATCTTAGACTCCCTTCCTGGGATATTGGTCTCTGATTAGTAAGGTTTAAACTTTTCAATTTTTTTCTCACCAGGGCTGATTCTCCACTACTTTATCATGCCACCACCTTCCTCAACCTTTTTCCATCTTCTCTTTATGTGTTGCCTTTCTTTATTAAAATATAACCTTGTATATAATGACCATCTTGTTTGCTTGTATTTGTAATTACAAATTGGCTAATTTGGAAATTAGCATAATAATTGGAGCATTGGCACACTTAAATGCTTCATCTATCTATCCATCTTCTTCCCTACACAAATAGAAATAGAATTGGGATGGCTACTAAGGACAAAAATCACTAGCCCAAGGTAGTCTGCCTGTTACCAGTCCCAAAAGAATAAGCTCTTTCTGGCCATGAAAAAAAGAAGTATCAGACTCCATTTTTTACATATCCCCAAAGCACAAGGAAAAGCTGTACAAATATTCTAGGGGTAGACAGAAAGTCTGAAAACGCTGAACACAAACTTAACTCTGGCATCAAGACTATAATCTATAACCCTGACCCCTAAATCCCCAGTGGAGGGTATGGCCTTGAAACAACAAGAGTTGGCTGCATTATGGTTTGGGAGAAGAGAAGAATGTCTCTAAAGCTTAGGTAAGCAGGAAATTTAAATAACTAGAACATCCTATTCCTAAACAATCAGCTAAAAACAACCTATATGGTTATAGAGGCAAAAGGCATTATATATTGTGGACTTATCTGATCTTTAAAATAACCCTGTGAGATAAATAGAGCAAAGAACAGTATTCCCATCCTGTAGATGATCAATCTGGGTCTCAGAAATGTTGAATGTCTTACTGAAAGTCATACAACTAGATAGGGAGAAGAGTTGACATAGGACTGTATTCTGATTCCAAAATCTGCATTCTTTCTGCTACACCACCCTTATAGTGTTTGGCACCGATCAGGACATTGTTGTCACTATTTTCATGTCATTTCAGGTGTGTAATAATTTTGTTGACCAAGAACAAGTGATGGGTTGTACATGGTTCTACCATTGCCCTCCTCATTAGACTGAAAACTCAGAGGGGTAGGGGCCAAATCTTTACATTTCTTCTCCACTCTGTAATGTTGGACATAAGATAAATATTGACAAGTTTATTAATTCATAAACTTAATTTGCCTTTGTCTGTAAGACTGAATTTATTTCCATCCTTCATTGACAAGGTAGCAAAATATTATTTTATAACCACCCCAATTATAAGGCTCACTTCATTCTGGGTGGCAGTTTCTTGATCTGTAACATAAATGGGTTGGATTTAGGCAATCTCTCATCTCCCTTTCTTCTGTGAGGCTCCATTCCAAATGGGAACATTTCCCAATAGCCTATGTTTGATCACCTGATTTAAAGCTGTGAGTTTTTCAAACTGGGACAATTATTTGGCAGTGAAGTCATTTCTGAGAAACAGACCTAACCTGGTAGAAGGGTGTGGCCCTGGGAGAAGTCTAGAAAGAAGCTGCCTCTCCCAGACAGGAATCGAGCTGGCGAGCTGATTACGGTCCCGTGTGCCCAGAGTCCAAAGAAACGAACCCCTTTGAGACAGATTTATTTTTTCTTACTGGTATGTTGTTTGAAAGAAAGGGTAGGAGTGGGGCTAAGGGGACTGGGTGGGGGAGCCTTCTTCTAAGTATCTATCCTATGCAACCTAAAAGTATACAGTGGCAATTTAGATAATATTATTTTGTTATTTGTTTTTTTGTCCTTTAGGGAAGGGGGGCATTGGACTGGAGACAATGGCCTGGTGGAAAGCTTGGGTAAGTCAATAAAACGTTGGTTGTGGAAAGGGTTTCAGTAGAATCTAATAATTGTGTGTGGGAATAAAAATCCACTTAAAAAAAATAGACTCCTCTGAGAAAAAAAAAAAGTTTGTTTTGGCTTTTCTCGAGAAAAGGGCACACTCCAAGTATCACAAAGGTAGTGAAGATCAAGGAGCTGCCCCAAATTGATAGTCAAGCCAGATTATATGGCCTAATGCAATCCCCTCCTCCTCCCCACTGTCCCTTTTGTCGACTCATTGGTTAGTCTTCAGAGTTACATTCTACTTGTGAAAATTTACCCTAGCAACAAAGAAAAGAATAAAAGGTTTTCATAAAATATTACCTCACCATCCAGATGGTGAGAATAACCTTCAGGATTATAACTATCCTATTGAAGTAATGTAACTTGTCTCGGAACGCAAGGTCTAGGAACAGTCTCTTTATCATAAAACGAGGAGTCTTACAAGTTTCCGCAGAATGCAAAGTTGTTCTCATGGGAAAAAGTCTACTATCCTTCTAGTAGTCAGTAAAAATAATCTTATCAAAAGTTAAGAGAGTGAGCCACCTGTTTGGAATACAAGGGGCTTTCTCCTAGAAATAGTTTAAGAATAATGGTTCTTTCATATTTCTTAACCCAGAGAGGATTTCACTAGGAATATTAACCCTGAAATGGTTTTATTGGGAATATACCACTCACAATGATTTCCTAAATTCTCAAGAAAACAGAAAATAGGTTTGCCATATCATGTTTTGACTTATATTACGCTTATGATCCATAAAAGATATCTAGATTTTTTCCAAACAAGTTGTTGGTTAGCTATTTTTCCATCCTGTATGATGTGGAGGTAGAATTTTGCTTTATATCAGCTACCATATTAACTTACAGAGGAAAAGAATTGAGTTGTTTTCTTACTTGTGGGGATGAATTGTACTGAACCATTCTTGCCCTCTTGCTCAGTCACCTTGTGATCAATTTTTTTTTTCTGTAGTTAGGGGTGAAACAGGAAATAAGGTGAAGTTGAATATCCCATATTGCGCCCAAGTCCTTGACTTGACTCTGTTTATCAAAACCAGGAATTCTTAGCCTTCAGTCCAGGAACATTTTTTAATATCTTGGAAACTTTATTTCATTACAATTGCTTTTCTGTATAATTCTATGTATTTTTATTTTATGCATTAAAAGCATTATTCTGAGAATGAATCCACAGGCTCCCCCAGATTGCCAAAGGGACCCAAGATGCAAAAATGTTTAGAATCTCTGTATTAAAAGAATCAATTTGACTTGCTGGAAAAGGGAAATACAATGAAAATTGTTCTGGTCCTCCATTTCTTCCAGTAGACAGCACTGTCTTGTCTAATATCTGTTAGGTTATTGAGCCAGATATGGGCTCCAGAGGTTATCTAGGTGAAAGGCTAGGCCTCTTTTTAAAGAAAGACTCTTGCCAAAACAGACAGGATCTATAGGAACATAAATATAAAACATTTTTTAATATAAATAAATTCAGATATAAATAAAGTAATATTTATTGTTAATGGGTAGGTAAAATCAATATAATTTTTAAATGACAATTTTAGATAACTAATCCATTTATTCAATGTCATCATAATTAAATTATTAAAAAATTATCCTACTGAGTTAGAAAAAAATAAAATTTATTTGGAAGAACAAAAATTCAAGAACTTCAAAGAAATTAGGAGAAAAAATTTGTAAATGAAGTAGATTCAGCAGATCTTAAACTATATTATAAGGTGAGAGCAAATGAAGTATAAAAAGAACAACTTCAATTATTTTAAATTAAAATATTCTTGTTTAAATAAAACCTATGTGTACAGGAGCAGAGGGAAAGTAGAAAATTGGGGAAAAACTTTTATAGACAATCACTGAGATTAGATGTGATTGGTTTGGAATATCGCTGTGGTTTAGGGAATGATGTACTGGTTGATTTAGAAAAACATGGAAAGACTTGAACTTATGAAAAAAGATACTGTCCATCTTCAGAGAAATAGATGACAAGTCAAAATAAGCATAGTATGTATATGAGGGTATATGTGGATGTTTATAGATATCTATGTATAGATAGATAGATAGATAGATAGATAGATAGATAGATAGATAGATAGATAGATAGATGTGTGTGTGTGTGTGTGTATGTATATCTCCACACTCAATTGCAGTTATCTTGGGGAGGGGAGAAAATAAAGTAAAAAGTGCAGAGCAGAGAACAAAAGAAAACCAATATGGAAGTAAAGAAAAGCTGAGCAGCTTTGAAACCAAGTGTAGTATTTATTAGAAAGGTTTTCTTGAAATGGAAATTTATTATTTTATATTGAATTCTCTCTTATGGTCTGCTGTACACAGGGTAACATTTTTCTCTTTTCTTATTTTTGTATTTGTTTGATTTTTTTTAAATTTACAATAAAAAGAAAAGAAAAAAAAGAAAGACTGATGCAGTCCAAGAGACTGTAATTCAAATAATGGGTCTTTTTGTATTACATTTTATAACTACAAAGCTCTGTTCTTAATGCTATCTCATTGGAAACTCCAATGAGACAACTAGCAATATAAGTTTTGTTAGACCCTGGGGCAAGTCATTAAACCTTTCTGAGACTCAGTTTCCCCATCTGTAAAATGAGAGCATTGGACCTCAAAGGTCCCTTCCAGATTTCAACCTATGATTTGGTAGATAAAGAAAATAAACTCAAAAAGGTAGTGGTAAAAAAAACCCAGGAACAGAGATGGAACCTGGACTTTTGCTGCTAGAGAGGCTAGAAATAATGGGATAAGAAGTCACCCTAGCAGGTAGACTTATACTGGCTGGATGACCCTGGGCAAGACTTAAAACCCTTAATCTCTCAATGTCAACCAGCTAACTTTCTAAGTAAAAAGAAAGGTATTGATCTGACTTAGCAGAGGAAGTTTCCTTACCAGTGAAATCACCTGTCCCAAGACAAATTTTCCTTGGATACAGAGGTCTGCTAACTATCCTGGGGCACAGAAAGAGCTGAACAAGTCAGAAGGAAGACTGGGATAGAGTTCGAAGGGATCTTAGAAAGTGGCTGACCAACCCCTCATCAATTCTGTCTATGAGAAAATTGTTGTTAAGCAAGTTGAAGTGATTTGTCTAAGGTCACCTAGGTATCACAATCAGAATTTGAAAACCAGATTCTCTGATTCCAAATTACTGAACCATACTGTCTCTGGGTGCAGCCCATGTTGGACGTTCAAGGTAGGACTGAGCTTCCTTCTTATTTAATAAGAATCTCTCTCTCTCTCTCTCTCTCTCTCTCTCTCTCTCTCTCTCTCTCTCTCTCTCTCTCTCTCCTTCCCTTACCTCTCCTCTCTTTCTTATTCTGCTTTGTTTGGTGGTTTCATTATGTTTTACTAGCTTATATTCACTTAATGAGGGAAGATAAAGAGGCAGATGATCTCCTTTACACTCTTTATTAAAGACATTGTTAATGTGTATAGACATGCTTGACTGAGTCATATTTATTCTATAAATATTTCTGCTTGAATCAGTCTCTAAACCTTGGGAAAGTGCTAGTGCCTATGTCTATTACTATCTTTAGGTAGCCATTTCCCATAAAAAAACTAAGGTTTTATGGCAAAATGATTTAGTACAATGGAAATGAAAATTTGGGAGCTCTCAGTTTGGGTCTGTTAAATCATACTTCTCTATGTAAATTCCAGATTCCTGCCTCACCTCAACCCAACCTCAAAATTTTTTTAATATTAACTTCAAAGATCTGTAAGAGAGCTCAACAAGTCATCAGTCCCAGCCCCTAGCCTCCAGTCTCCAGATCCAGAATGCCAGCCTGGATAACTCTCCATTGGGCAGAAAGCCAAGGAAGGCTTTGCCATGGCTCTTGCAGCCTTAAATATTCTTCCCCAAGAATAGAACTCTATTCTAAACGAGAGAGAGGAAAAACCCCACCCTATGAGCCCTTTCCCAGGCCAGGCAAAGAAAAGGATTGTCAGTGAGTCTACATTCCTTAGGGGAAGAAAACAAGGAGTGGCAGGAACACCTTTCTGACAGTTCTTGAGCAATCTTTGTGGCCAGGGGGAATAAAGAGGGAGGATAAGGACACCACATTGACTCTGTTTCCATCCCTTTCTCTCTATCGCAGACACCAAGCACACTGACATACTCCAAACACACCCCAGACTTACACCTACCAAGCATGCTACCCGGAATAGCACCCCACCACCTCATCCATCCATTGTACACACAAATACAAACAGCACCCAGTGTGCCATAAACTAATAAACTTTCACTCCTGCACACACTCTACCCCTACTCCACTGACCCATCACCCCCAAACAGACACCTATCCCTAAACTTACAGCAGAGAGCAATAAGAAAGATAAGTATAGGAGCTTTCCAGATGGATTATCTCTAGATCTCTAAGAGTTTGGGTCAGATAGAGGATAAGTTTCGGTTCTAACCTGTGCTAGTCATTTGACCTTGAGCAAATCAAGTCTAGGCACTTATAGTCTTTAGCACAGGGTTGGGCAATCTCTGACTATATAAGGCTGGTGAAATCTTTTGTTCTGGCATTGTCAAGGCAACCATAGCCAGGAGTCGAATTTCAATAAATCTTGGAGTTTTTTAGGGTTAGGATTTTTAACTTGATCATTTTGTATGGCCTGTGAATAATGTTATAAATATTCAAATGATCCTTGACAGCAAAAGGTTCCCTACCACCGGTCTAGCTGGTTACAAACAACTATAATTGAAATATCTCATTTCTAGACCTTTTTGTTTACTTTATATGGTCTATGAGAACTTCTAAGAAGTTAATAACATTTCTGACGGGACAGCACCAGAGAGGTTTCCATGATGGTGTATAGTAGTTAGGGAGCCAGTTTAGGAATCAGGGCAGACTTGGGTTCAAATTCTGCCTCTGATACTTACTAGCTGTGTGACCTGGACAAATCACTTAACTTCTCAGGGTTCCCAGGCACCACTAAGACTTTTGGACACAAAGCAGGCGTTAATCTGTACTGAAAGAGAGGTTTCCTTCTGCCAGTGAAATTACTGATCTTGTCCAAAAAAAATGCTTCATGGACAGGATGACAATTAAGACAGACCTTTAAAGAAGAATAAAGCTTCAACAGAAGGAGATATGTATTGCGAAGAGATGGGGAATCCAAATATAGAGAAGAGAATGACAAGAGACACAGAAGTGGGAACGTGAGAGACAGATTCATAGAATAGTGAGTTTGATCTGACTGAAAAGTACAGTGTGTAATTGAGGAGAAGTGGGAGATAAGGTAAGAAAGATGGGTTGCAGCCAAATTATGGATAATGTTGAATACCAGCCTAAAGAACTTGGCATTGGTTTTGTAGGCACTGGGTAAATACTGCAAGGTTTTTGAGCAGTGGAACATGATCAAGGTTATGTCTAAGGATAGTCCCTACCCTGGTCTTAGAAGAGGGTCCTTTGTTAGCCCCCCCCATTATTGCCAAGGGTGTTGGTACATTTGGAGAGCATCAGTGTTAAGGAAGATAAGATGAGCTGTACCATCCTGCTATATGACTGTGACAGAGCACAGAAAAAACCCTAAAAGCATGTAATAAGCACTGATGAATGAAATGATGTCAAGAAGGTAAAATACAAACATTGGAGGAAATAGCCCCAAATTAAAGTGTTACAATTTAAGCTATTCCTTGAAAGATTAGGTGAGCTGAATCAGGATTCAGGAAAACTTGAATCCAATCCAGACTCAGACACTTACTGTGTGACCCTAGGCAAGTCACTTAACCTATGCCTCAGTTTCTCATCTGTAAAATGGGGGAAGTGGTAATAATAAAAGCACTTACTTCCCCAGTGGCTGTGCGAAATGCTAACTATTATTACTTTAAGGGTCTGAAAAAGAATTTGGTGTTATCTGCAAATGAATTTCTTTGAGACCCTGAAATACCCCCCCAAACTTGAACCTTTGATGCTACTGGAGATTATCTGCAAAACTTTTTCCCCCACTTCAGAACAAGGAGGAATGTCACTACATTACCCTTTTTCCACAGGTGAGGCTACACCATTAGGTAGGCAGCTCTTTCCACTATCTTCTTGTTATTGTGCCATTTGACTCTTTGTGACGCCCCTTTGAGGTTTTCTTCGAAAATATACTAGAGTGCCTTTGCCATTCCCTTCTTTAGCTCAATCTATAGATGATGAAATTCCTGATGGTGGAGCTGGTCTGGCTGTAACTAGAGATGATGGAGTGATTATTTTTTCCCCCCCAGGTTGAGCAAGAAAATCTCACTGTGAAGACCAGCCCTCACTTTAACCCTGATCCTGATGCTGAGACACTGTACAAGGCTATGAAAGGACTCGGTAAGTTGTCAACCTAGTCAGACCTCCCTTTGCCTTGCAAAAAAACTCTGGCTCTCCCCAAATTATTAGTTATTAATAATAATTTATCTCAACACACACATAGACTGTATATATGCAACATACATATACACACTGGACATGTACTACAACATTTACATTTATACATTTATGTATGTGTCCAAGTGTGTGTGTGCATGTATGCACCTATATCTATGCATGTCAAACACATGTGTTATAGAGACACATCTGATATACAAACATCTGGGGAAATAGCCCCAAATTAAAGTGCTAGAATTTAAACTATTCCTTGAAAGATTAGGTGAGCTGAATAAGGATTCAGGAAAACTTGAAAAACACACACACATATTCATCATGAGTGTTACATCCATCAGTTTGAAGATAGAAACAGAAACAGTTATCTATGGTTGCTATGCAAAGAAATAGGCATGCCTGGTATACCCACTATGAGGTCCTTGGGTCAAGTTAGGATTAATGGTTAAATTCCAGGCAGCTCATCTTACTTTCTACCTTTTAATAACATATTAGACTCTGTTTTTGTACCAGATCATAAATTATATGAAAAGGTTTTTTTCCTCATATCCTTAGACATTTGTCTGACGTGTCATAGAATTGTAGATCCAGAGCTCCTAGGGACAGAGGAGAAAATCAAGGCTCACACTGGTCTTAAAGGGAGAGGCTCCAGTCAAATTCTATTATACTCTCTTTCTAGACAGTATAGAAGATGGTGATTTCGGGAGCAAGGACTGATGACGGTAGCTGACATTTTACATAGTCCTTTGAGGCCAACAAAATTTATTTCTCATAATCCTCAGTGGCAGAAAAGTCACAGCCTGGTGCAAGGGGAAAACTAATGACCTAAGAGCTATGGGTTCTAGTCCCATCTCTACCATAAACTAGCTATGTGACTCAAGTAATGCACTTCCTCTTGGTTTCCTCATCTATCAGACAAAGGGGCTGAATTCTTTCCTGGTTTTGAAGCCATTAGATGATATAATTATTATTATTCCCACTTTACAGGTAAAGAAACTATGTTTCAAAGATGTTTTGCCTTTGAACTCAGAGCCAATAAGTGAGGAGAGCTAAGTGAGTCTTTTCACTGTGAAATTTTCTTTCTATAGAGTACCATTTACTGATGGATTCAGGGACCTTTTCTTCTTATCTGATAGAATTAGAGTAATGTAGGTCTGAAGAAGGTCTTTAAAAGTCAATACTAAGGGAGGTTAGATGGCACAATGGATAGAGCACTGGCCCTGGAGTCAGGAGTGCCTGAGTTCAAATCCAGTCTCAGACTCGTAATAATTACCTAGCTGTGTGGCCTTGGACAAGTCACTTAACCCCATTGCCTTGCAAAAAACCTAAAAAAAATCAATACTAGAACTCCAATCAATAGCTTTGACTAAAGATGTGGGGATGAGTCAGTCAATGAGCATTTATTGTGTCTACTTTGCTGTGTTCAGTTCTGAGAATAATACAAAGGCAAAAATGGTAGCCTCAGACCTCAAGGAGCATATATTAAATCAGAGGAGAAAACATGTGTTTCTAGAAGTAAAGGAAAAATATATACTAGTAGAGGGAGTTGTCCAGAAAGGCTTCATGCAGGAGGTAGTATCTGAGCTAAATTCTCAAGGATTGTTCATTGGATCATCCAGTCCTCAGCGCTCTGCCTCTGAGAGTCAAAGGTTGTGCCTATAAATCTCCCAAACAACTGGTCATTTTGAGTAATTTGTTGAGAAGACTGCAAAGATGTGGGGATTTGTACCTGGGCTATGTCTTCCTGGTTATTCAGCTGCTTGGCACAGCATCAACAGAGAAGGTTCTGCTTCCAAATATCAGTTACTTCATGTTAATCGACTTTATCTGTCCTTAACAGGTACCAATGAGCAGGCCATCATTGACATCCTCACCAAGAGGACTAATGAAAAGCGGCAACAGATTGCCAAAGCATACAAGTCTCTCTATGGACAGGTAAAGAAAGGACACCATGTGGCTTGACTAGTCACTGAACTGTAAATCTCACTTCCCATGACAGCCCAGGAAAGCAGTGCCAAACTGTCTAGACAGACCTGAGGTCAAATATGGCCACAGACCTTTACTAGCTGTCAGACTCAGGGAAAGTCATTTAACTGCTGTCTGACTCAGTTTCCTAATCTGAAAATGTGAATAATAAGAACATCTCTTCCCACAGTTGTTGTGAGGCACAAATAAGTTAACATTTGCAAACCTTAAAGAACTGTAGAAATGCTATTTTTATTATTATATTTACTAAATTTTTATATTTTAATAGTTTAAGTTTACATTTTAGACATTTAGTTCTATAATAATATTTTATTTAAATAAATTATTTTACATAATTTAAATATATAAATTATTAATGTATTAATTATATAAATGTATTTATAAAATTATACATTTTAATATTATATTTACTAAATTTATATTATTATATTATATAATTTACTAAATTATATTTAGTGTACATACCATGTATATATATATTTTTTTTTACATATATATTTATATATGGAGAGAGAGAGAGAGAGAGAGAGTATATTATATTAGATTGCCTGCTTACCCACTTGGGTAGCACAGTTCTGTGTTAGAATAAGAGGAACAGGGCAACTAAGTGGCACAGTGGAGGGAGTACCAGCCCTAGAGTCAGGAGGACCTGAGTTCAAATGTGACCTCAGACACTTAATAATTACCTGTGTGGCCTTGGGCAAGCCACTTAACCCCATTGCCTTGCAAAAACAAAACCAAAAAAAAAAAAAAAAAAGAACAAGAGGAGTCATTAGATATAATTATATCTAAAGCCGCCTGCTCTAAATATATAAAATGAAATAATAACTATTTAATTAGATCTGACACTCTTTAATTAGTTCTACATTCAGGAAGATCTAAGTTCATATCTGATCTCAAGACACTTGCTAGCTGTATAGTACTGTCTGACTCAGTTTCCTCTTCTGAAAAAAATGGGGATAATAATAATAATAATATTAAGCTCCCAGGGTTGTTTTAAGGATAAAATGAGATTATCATTGTAAAACTCTTTTACAAATCTTAAAGCATGATTTAAATGCTAGCTACTAAAACTATTATCATCATATACAAAAATCTTTGAAAATCTTAAATTGCTATGTAAATGTAAGCCATTATTATGATTACTGGAAGAAATCTCAGGAAAGATGCTAGTACATTCAGACAAAGCACAGTATTCTTTCGCTCCAGAAAGGTACTAGGAGATTTGATAATCTTGGACTCTGCTAATATAGCTAATGACCCAACAGTAGCATGGTACCTTTAGTATATTTTGTTGTTGAATCTGTTCAGTCATGCCTGACTCTCTATGACCCCATTTGGGGTTTTCTTGGCAAAGATGATGGAATGGTTTGCCATTTCCTTCTCCAGCTCATTTTACAGATGAAGAAACTGAGGCTAACAATGTGAAGTGACTTATTCAGGGTCACTTAGCTAGTAAGTATCTAAAGGGTAGGTTTAAACTCAGGCCTTTCTGACTCTAGAGCAGTGATTTATTCACTGCACAACCTTAGCTGCCCTTTTGGTCCAGTCTTGGAATTAGGACAACCTGAATTTAAACCCTACATCTAAATGTGACTGGCTTTGTAAACCCAGGATAGTCATTTCTCATTCAATCTATAATTACAGACATTTTCTGGACCAAAAAATTTAGTATTTATGATGTCAGGCTATCTCAGACTTGAAGAAAATCTAATACTACATCTATAATTACAGACATGTTTTCTGAACCCCCCAAAATAGATAATATTTATGACATCAGTCTATTTCAGACTTGAAGAAAATAGATATTTTTATTCCCATTGTCTTAGCTGAAGCAGAAAAAAGAGGGCCAACTAGTATATCTCAGAGCTGAAAGTGTATATAACATTAGTGATCCCAATGGCTCAATGATCCCCCAAACTAGCAATAAGACTCTCCTTTCTCACTAAGTAAAATTCAAAGGATCCTGTGACAATTAATAATAATGACTAACATAGAGCATTAAAGTTTGCATCTAATCCTCACAACAATCCTGAGGGGTAGATGCTCTTATGATTCCCATTTTACTGATGAAGAAACTGAGCCTAAGAAACATTAAGTTACTTGCCCAGGGGCATTCAGAGAATGTGTTTGAGGCAGTCTTCCTAACTCTAGGTCTAGCAATCTATACATTACTCTACCTAGACACCTCAATCTAAATATCTGTTCTGTGAGAAACTATTATCTGTACAAAAAGACTTAGTGGTTGGATTCTGCTTCCCTCTGCATTTATTCCCTCCTTTCTTGCCTTCCTTTCTGATTTGCTACAGTCTCAAATTTCCTTTAGTGGTATGAAACAGGACAATGCACTGGAAGTGGAAGTCCCTAAGAGAAAAAGACTGACTCACATTTGTTGGATAGAGAAATAAGACAGAGCATAGGAGGTCAAAGAAACAGAAGAATTGGCAAAGAACCATAGGAAACTTGAGTATCAGCCCTCTAGCTAACAAGTTGGATGTTAAATGGTGCTCTATCCACTTTTTTTTTTAGGATTTTGCTAAGCAATGGGGTTAAGTGGCTTGCCCAAGGCCACACAGCTAGGTAATTATTAAGTGTCTGAGGCTGGATTTGGACTCAGGTACTCCTGACTCCAGGGCCGGGGCTGTATCCACTGCACCACCTAGCTGTCCCCCTCCATCCACTTCTGATGAATTCATTAGTGATCCATGGTCCCTTCTGAACTAGAGAGGCATATGTGCAATATCGTCCTGAGAAGAGAAAAGAAAAGGGATGAACTAGAAAACCTTGTAGTTTTTTTTTCCTTAAAACTGGTCATGACAAGGAAATTTATGACTCTGATGAAGCATTTTTTTCCTTTATTTTTACACTAGGATCTGACTGAGATGTTGAAATCTGAACTGAGTGGCAATTTTGAAAGACTCATCATAGCTCTCATGTACCCACCGAACAAATACGAAGCTAAGGAGTTACACGATGCCATGAAGGTAACTGAAGTGATGGTAAAGTCTTGTCAATGAGATCTGAAATGCTAGTCATTCGATAGGACATTGCCTCAGATTTCAGCTTTCAACAAAGAAGATGAATATTTGACCTTCTGCTTCCTCCAGGGCAGGTATTTAATAAATGTTAGCCATGAGATGAAAGGATCATTGTTGTCTCTTGTTTTCAAAAAAAGATACATGGTATGTGGTAGACACACATGCCAAAAACATACACTTTAATTTGCCAGACTCCAAATAGTAAATTTGATCACACACACACACACACACACACACACACACACACACACACAAACAAACACAGACGCTTTTGCCTCATTGATATCTACTCATGCACATCTACCATTTTGCCCCTAAGAACTTGTCTCTTACATTATCCTCATAGTCAAACTAAAGGTTGCCATATGTTTCATTTGCTAGAACTTACTCTTATGTGGAATTTATTTCTCTTCATAGGGTGTAGGAACCAAAGAGGGTGTCATCATTGAGATCTTGGCATCTCGGACCAAAGTCCAACTTAGAGAAATCATGAAAGCTTATGAGGAAGGTAAGAGTCATCATGGCTATGCCTTTCACATCTTGTATAACGGATTCATTCAGCAATTACTGAAGAAAATTTGTCAATTAACAGGCTTACAGGCAATGAAGACCAAGATATGGGGAGATGGAAAGACCATCCCTTGTCAAAGTGTAAAACTCTGGGGACATAAGGACCTATATGACCTCAAGCAGACACTGCCTAGTGTTCTTGAAGTTAATTCAAAACATCTATAAAGGAGGTAGCTGCAGTGCCCTCCCAATCCTGGAAAGTTTGAAAGAAAATCTTGGCATCAGAAGAACTTCCTAACCTGCTTTTTTACATAAGTAGAAAAAGCATAGAATATTGGCTCTTGGAAGAGACTTTAGGAGTCATCTAGCCAACTAGCCTTTTGATTTGCAACAAATCTGCTTGCTATATTTGCATTGACTATTTTTTCTTTGATTTTTTTCACAAGAAATAATATTTTTCCAAATAAATTACAAATTACTTTCAAGTGTTCTTTATATTCATTTCTGTATTTCATATCTAGCAGAGGCTATACATATATATATATATATATATATATATATATATATATATATCTTAAATGGTCTTCCTACAGTGCTTGCTTAATTATTCTCATTAAATTTGTCTAGAACCAAAAAAAATTGAGTTAAGATGCTATTTTTTATCAGGGCAGGGGGAATATAAGGACTGCCTTGTATTACTAAGAAGTTGATTTTTGTTGCTGCTGCTGCTGCTGCTGCTGCTGCTGCTGCTGCTGTTGGTGGTGGTGGTGCTGTTGGTGGTGGTGGTGGTGGTGGTGGTGGTGTTGTAGAGTCATTCAGTGGTATCCAACTCTTGGAGAACCATCCATGGGGTTTTCTTGGCAAAGATACTAATGCGGTTTGCCATTTTTTTTCTCCAGTGAATTCAGGCAAACAGAGGTTAAGTGATTTTTTTTCAGAGTCACACAACTAGTAACTAGCTAAAGTTGGATTTGAAGTCAGGTTTTCCTGGGTCCAGCAGTCTAACCATTGAGTAACCTGTCTCCTGTTTTTGTTTTTGTTTTTGTTTTTTAACTAAGATATAGATTGCTTGTGACATGTGCAAATGCTAAAGCCTCTACTCTGTGCCTCACTATCTTATAAAGAAAAGGAAACTAAGATGGAAACCATAGACAAATCTTAGAGAAAATCTGCCTGATAAGATTCAGAAAAATAACACAAGTAGCCTCTGTAGGTTAGTTGTGAATGAGCCTCAGAATGCTTTTCAGACCATGGCAAGAGTAAAAAGAGCTTTCCAAGGGCTACTCTCAAACTCTGCATTGGTAATGGAGAGCTCTGACTCTAAAAGTCTGGTAGTGAAATCAAGGGACCTAAAAATCATCTAGTCAGCATGTCATTTTACAGTTTAAGAAACTGAAAATTAAGTAGAATATGTGACTTACCCAAAAATCACATTCACAGAGAAGTCAATGAATTTGCATCTGGATATGAGAAATTATGTATGAATCTGTAGCAAGGGCTCTCTCTATTGCAGTAAGATGGGACCAGAAAGATTTTGCTTCCCACCAGTACTGTAGTGAGCATTCAACACATTTGACCCTGTAGCTGACTTGAATTTGGAGTCAGAAGGCCTGAGTTCAAATCCTGTCTTTTTTTTTTTTACTTTTTAGTTTTTCAACATTAAGCAAGTCACTTAATTTCTTCAGGCTTCAATTTCTTTGTCTTTAAAATGACTAAATGTTCAAATATTTTTTCAGACATTTGCTATTTGTGTGATTTTGGACAAGTCACTTAACAACTCAGTCTCAGTTTGTTCATCCATAAAATGAAAGGGTTAGTCTCAATGACATCTACAATCCCTTCTTACTCTAATCTATGGTATTTCATGTCCCAGTTTTTCTAAATCTGCTATTTCCTCAAGCGTACTTACCTCATAGGGCCATTTCATCACAAGAAAATGCTTTAAAGCTCCATAAAAGTTTGAGTCAGTATTATTAACACTCCTGAGTTTCTGCCTTTCAGAATATGGTTCCAGTCTAGAAGATGATATTAAATCAGATACCAGTGGATACCTGGAGAGAATCCTGGTCTGTCTTCTGCAAGTAAGAATGGGTTTGCTTTTCTGGTGGTCCCTAATGCAACCATCCAATGCTCTACAATCCTGATTCCCTGAGATAGCCCCATATTGGAGAATAGGGTCACATAGGTCTGCAGAGGGAAAACCTTTGATGATTCCCACGTCAAGGGGAATGGAACGACAAGGCAGACCTAATAGGTCAGCCAAGGGAGGAATGCTAGGTTTAGCTTCAAGTCTGACCTAGATGGGGAAGATTCCATTGTCTTATATAGCTACCTTTGTTTCCTCTCTCAGGGCAATAGAGATGATATAAGTGGTTTTGTGGATCCAGGACTGGCACTCCAGGATGCACAGGTAAACTTTTTAACTTATTAAATACATTTTTATTATTCTGAACTTGTCAAACACCAGAAAATAGGAGCATTTCCACATACAAAGAACAGGAAAAAGATTATATACAAAAATTCAAGCCTCTATTACACACAACTTGAATTTTTAAAAGTACATTTAGTATGTTAGTTCCAATGCTATACCACTTATCTGTACTCCCCCTTTCTGTTTTCTTCTGGGTATTTTATTTTATTGCTTCCATGATGCTTTTAAATTTGGAGGTATGTTAGAACCAGACTCCAGTGCAAAAGGAAACCAACTCCTTTTTCGTCTGACCAGTGTCTTTGTGGGAAGTAGTTAGAATGATGTTGACTACATAGAATTCCTGGGGGGGGGGGGGGATAAGAAATAAAGTCATTTGTTCCTCTATATACCACTGTCCCCTGGAGGATTTAAACCATCACTCTATTATCACAAAATAAACACTTATGGGTCACAGAAAGGAATTTTTCTGGCATCCAAAAGACATAACATTTATAAAAAGAGCTATTCCAAAGTGTCTCATTTTATCCCATGCCTATTGTGTCCTAAGTTATTACTTGCCTTGCCTACCTTCTAGGTTCAATCCAACACTTTAAAAGAAACATCTCAGTGTCCACAATTGAGGACTTTTCTTTAGCTGAATTAGGAACAAATTTTCTGTCATTCCAGTCTAATATCTAAACCAAGGATGCTGGATCTACTCTGGGATAGAAAGTGGAAGAAAATTCTCTCTTTCTTATCAGTTAAATAGGTGAATGTGTGAGTTATCTGATGATACACAGCAGATTTGTTCTAGTTTGGTTTGTTTGTTTGGACCAATCTGTGATTTCACTACTACTGGGAAACTCTCATTCAGGAAACTCCTGATCCAAACCTGATCACCATCTTAAATTTTAGTCTCTAGAGTTGAGAGATTAAAGGACTTGTCCAGGTTCACATAATTCATATGTGTCAGAGGTGGGACTTGAACCTAGGACTTGTGACTCGGACATGGCCCTCTACTACATCAGACAATTCTTTTAGTATAATTTTAAATTTCCATACGACTCAGTCTGAAAGAATATACATAGAGAACCTTAGAACCAGAAAACATTAAAGGAGGAAGGAATTTTCAAAGTCATCACATCCAACCTTCCCACTTAATAGATAAGGCCTATGACTTGCCCAATCAAAGCACTGGGACTAGAAGCCAAGTCTCAATTCAAAAAGTGCCTCCTTTTTATGCTGATGGCAGAACCTTTAAGAACACAGGGTCACAAGAAGGCAGCTAGGTGGAACAGTGCATAGAGAATTAGCCCTGGAGTCAGGAGGACTCAGTCTCAGACAATGACCTAGTTGTGTGATCTTGGGCAAGTCACCTAACCCTACTGCCTTGCAAAGACAAAAAGAAAAGAAAGAACAAGGGTCACCTTCACTACAATGAGGTCTTGAAATGAGGCTTTTGTGGGGGAGGGGGGACAAGCAGAAGAAAAGACTAAAAAATGAATCATTCTGTCTTCCCTTATCATTATCCTATCCAATAGTCTTCCCAATATAATTTAAAGGAGCATCTAGGAGGTGATAGAGAATTGGAATAAGGAAAACACATCTTCCTGAGTTCAAATCTAGCCTCAGACATCTACTATCTGTGTGACCCTGGCCAAGTCATTTAACCTTGTTTTCCCCATCTAACGAATGAGCTGGAGAAGAAAATAGGAAACTATTCCATTATTTTTGACAAGAAAACCCCAAATGGAGTCATGAAGAGTCGGACATGACTGAAATGAAAGAACAGCAAGAATGTAGCTTAAAACAGCCTCTTTTATTGTCTCTAGCATCATCATCATCATCAGTCTCAGTTTCCTCAGTTTTAGCTCACCTGGTGCCATTTTAACAAAATCATTCTTTATTACACATTATTTATCCCCTTCCTTGCTTCTCTCTTCTGGATTTGACTTTTAGTGTCATAATTTTGAGGTTTTTTTTAAATATTTTGAAGAGAGCGCCTAAGAAAGACTTTTCTCCTGCTGCCATCTTGGCTCCACCCCTGGATTTGACTTTTAAAAACATTTACCCTCTGATTCCTTATAAAAAGTTCTCCCATTAGAGCCACATGAAGAACATATTCCTTTTTTAACCATTTATTTTATTTTCAGTCCATGGAACAAAACAAGCATTTCTCAAATACTTACTTCTATGGCAAAACCATTTCTGTTTCGTTCTTCACTGATCCTGACCAAATACTCTCTGCCATAATACTTTCCTCTTTCAGTTTCTGGATTTTCTCATAAGTATATTTTGTTAGGACTGATTTAAATACATTGTAAATAATTGTTATTTGTGTTATTAGGACCTCTATGCAGCTGGAGAAAAGATAAGGGGTACTGATGAGATGAAGTTTATCACCATCCTTTGTACTCGGAGTGCCACTCACTTGTTGAAAGGTACAGAGTATTTTTTGTGGGGTTTTCTTGCTCCCATAGTCAATCAAGAAGCGTTTTTTTTCAGTGCCTTCTATGTGTCCAACACTGCTAACTAAGCCTTCACCATTATCTTTGAGCCCTGCTTTGGTTCTGGCATTCAAACTTTAAAGCTCTGTTACATCCAGCTTCCCACATGGATCACATCAGGACAGGATGAACTTAAATCCAATAAAAACTGATGATTCTAGTCCCTTATACCTGGCCAGTGTCTATGTGAGAATGTCTATGGGTTAGAACTATTTTACCTACTTGGAATTTCCAAGAACAACAGTGTTAGAATTACCAGCTTCTTCTCCCCATTCATCATCCAAAGTCAAGTCTGTTTGACTGATGTTAATCAGGATTGGTGCTGCTCAGGTATAAGGACTCTCTTATAGATCCACTGAAGCTACCAAGAGATCTTAGAGATCTGGAATACATCCATCTGGAAGGAGATGTAGGTCACAGACTAGAGAACACAGAGAGATTATTTGTCATCTTCGTGGGGGCTCAAAGAAGATCAGCCCAGGCTTGTAATAACTGGGCTGTAACAACTTACATTTACATACACCTTAAAATCTGCAGAGTGCTTTACAAAATATTATTTTATCCAACAACTTTGGAAGGAAGGTCCTAATAGGTACTTTATTATTCCCAGTAAGAGGAAAAACAAGAATAAGAGAATGATTCTTTAGTGACTTGCCCAGAATCACATAGCTAGTAAGTATTTGGGGCTAGATTTCAACTCAGGTCTTTCTAACTGAAACACTAGTGCTCTGTCCTCTGAGCAACCCTACCCTGTTTAATGTGTAACCAATGAACTAGTTGAATCCATCATTAGAATAGAAATAATGCCATACAGGAAGGTAACCGTGGTCCCTCAAATAGGGTCTCTGGCAGTGATACCAAAAGTAATTGCTGCTCCCTCCACTGAATCTCTTCTAATCCTTCATTGTGATATGAAGATCCTAGGTTCCCAAAGGTTTTTGACAAAGGGGCACATCCCAACCATCTGGAAGGACTCAATAGAGACACCTACAAATATCTAGCTAAGTTAGATATCTATCTGCCTCAAAGGAAGGAGGATGTTCATGGATGCTTGAACATTTGAACTAGTAATAGCTTTCACTTACATATTGCTTTAACATTTACAACGCACTTTCTTTACAACTATTCTGTTAGTAAATAAGGCAAGTGTGTTAATGATTTTTTTTACAGCTGAGTGAACTAAATCTCAGACTTAATTAAAGTTACATGGTCCAAGTTAGGACTCAAAGCTATATTCTTTCCCAGAATCATGCTATATAAGGCATCAAGAAGGTGGGGAAGGTTAGAGTACTGGGCCAGGAAAACCTGAGATCTAATCCAGTCTCAGACTTTGTGACCCTTGATAAGTCACATTATTTTTCTTTCTCAGTTCATTTCCTCATTTGGAAAATTAGGAGAGTGAACTCCTAACTTCTAATATCCTTCCCAGCTCCAAATCCATAATGTTAAAATTGTCCTTCATGATATCAACCTGATTAAGGACATCTAAAAATCAGTTTCCCTTCAATGACCATTAAAAAATTAATCACCTGTAAATGTAGCTAATTTTTTGTTTTGATTTGTTTATATTTTCAATCTGTACCATCTTTGGGAAGTCAAATTGCCAGTGAAATAGAAGGGTTTAAGAAATAGAAACAGAGATTTATAACTGGAAGGGACCTCAGAACGTTATTTTACGAATGAGACAACAAAGTGCAGAAGAATCAGGGGACTGGGCTAAGGTCATACACTACTGGAGGTGGGACTCAGTTTCAGATTCCTTGACTCTAGAGCCAATGCATTTTTCACTATACCGGGTGACCAAATAAAGATTTCACATTTGGAATGAGGAGATCTGATTTTGACTCCTGGCTCTTATTTTTATCTGATAATAGATAAATAGATCTGATCTCATTAGCAATTAGAATACTTGGGAATACATTCTTTGTAAAGTGATTGTGAAGAAAATGTCTGGTAAAACTTAAAGCAACTGGGGCAGCTAAGTGGTGCAGTGAATAGAGCACCGGCCCTGGAGCCACGACTACCTGAGTTCAAATCTGGCCTCAGACACTTAATAATTACCTAGCTGTGTGGCCTTGGGCAAGCCATTTAACCCTACTGCCTTGCAAAAACTAAAAACAAAAGCAAAAAAAAAAAAAAAAAAAACTATGATCCAGGTGCCTACAGTCTATTGGGGGGGAAACAACTTGTATACATAGAAATAAATGAAAACTATGTACCAAAATACAAGTAAATTCATGGTAAATTTGGCAAGAGTCGAGGGACACTAATAACTCTAAAGGAAGATGGTAAGGCATCAGAAAAGGCCTCACGCAGGAGATGGCACTAAAACTGAAGGAAGCTAGACAGAAGTGAAAATGGAATATATTTCAAGGATGGATATATAGACCACAAAGACCACAAGACGAGATAGCTCATCAATTATATGTAATAAGTAATTCAATTGGATTAGAATGTAGCATACCTGAATGTGCAGTATGTAGCTTGGAAGCATTATACTAATTGAAAGAAATTTTAGATGAATTTTGCATTTCTAAACACAATAAGTTTATAACTGAATGTTTTAATTTTACAAATTAAAAGAGGAATACTTTGTTAGACCATGGATTATGATTTTTGGTTCAGAAAATTTATCTATGGTAATATTCTTTCCCCCCAGAGATTCTTGTAATCCATTAATACCTACTCTTTCCACAGTGTTTGATGAATACCAGAAAATTGCAAATAAGAGCATCGAAGACAGCATTAAGAGTGAGACCCATGGTTCTCTGGAGGAGGCGATGCTCACTATAGGTAAGGCATTGGGAGAATCTCAATAATTGTCTACACACCCCCACAGTTTTCAGATTGCAGCTGCTTTAAAGCTGTGTCTACTTGCATCCGACAGAGGAGACAGGAGCAAAGATCACCAAATTTGAGTCAATTCAGTAAATATTTATTAGGCCTGGTATAATTAGCCCCCCAGTTTCAGATGGGTTCAAATCTCAGCTCCAATAAAAATTGGCTGAGTAATTCTAGACCAATTATTTAACTTCTCAAGTCTCTAGGCAATTTCCTATGGCTATAAGTGGCAGATAAAGTGCCATATTACAATGGTAGAGAAAACATTCATTCATTTGCAAGTTTATGAGTTCCACATTTTTCTACCATCCTCTCTTCCCTCCTCTGGCAGCAAACGATCTGATAAAAGTTGTACATGTTCAATTGGGTTTAACATATTTTCATATTAGTCATGCTGTGAAAGAGGAATTAAAAAGGGCTGGGGAAGGAGGCATGAGAAAGAAAGAAAGAAAAAATATTAAAGAAATTAGGGTTAATTTGCTCTAAAGTTGGAGGCAAATGATGAGGTTAAAGTGCTGAATCTGCCACAAACTATATGGACTAGATGAACTCCAGGCTCTCTTCCCATTCTAAATATCTGTGACTGTCTGATTTATATGATGTATCCTAAAAGGCATTAAAGTTAAAAATATAGCTTTGTAATGTATACACTATCCAATTTCAATCTATCATAAGAATTTATTAACATATATTATATCTGACACTGTCCTAAATGCTAGGGATACAAAGACAAATAAGATCTGTCCTTGCACTCAAGAAGTTTACATTCTAATGGAAGAGATAACATATATATATATATATATATGTATGTATATATATTAATATACAAGTTACATGCAGAGTAAATGCAAATAACCAAGTTTTTTCCTACCTTTTTATTTTTAGATACAAAGTATGGCTTATGGGGGAAGGAGGGATATATTTGGAAATGGAGGCAATATAAAAATAAAAGATGCCAATACAAATTAAGAATATTTCAAGTATATTAATGTTAAAAAATAAATGAAGCAGAGAGTTGAAAAAAAACACAGAAAACACAGATCTGTGTTTCCCATAAATTGCATAGTTTGAATTGAAGGCCTTGAAATTCCCTGTGCCACCCCAAACCTTGAATTAAAATCCAGTAAGTCTTGATGCCTATGGATCACATTGGATACTCCAAGCAGTATACTTAGTCTCCACATTATTACAGTTGGGACTATCTTAAAGAGTAAACTTTTTGAAATCTTATTTTAAAGATAGCTCAGCTTAGGCCAACCTTACCACAACCTACACACTGGTGGTTGGAAGTTATATCCATGAAATCAATCACTGATGTCTTTCCTGATGATAAAATAATGTGAGGACTCCATCAATCCTAGACAAGGGCATATATTCCTAGAAGTCAAACTGAGAGGGCCCCAGTTGCCATATATTCATAGGAGATTTAAATTTTGCACTTAGGCAATACAATCCATCACTTCTGAAGGATTAACAGAACTTTTCCCTTTGTCTAGTGAAGTGCACACGAAACATTCACAGTTACTTTGCAGAGAGACTGTACTATTCCATAAAGGTAAGAAACTTTGCTAATAATTTAGCTTATCAACCTCTTCAATGGCCCTTGTTTTATGTTTTATGGGGAAACCTAAAAAACATAGGGTTTGGGGTTTGGGTTTTTTTGGTATGTGTTTTTTTTTAGCTTTGAGTCTCTTCAGTGAACAAAATAATCTTCCTTTTATCTCAAATCTATCTATAGAAAGTTCTTGTATTTTCCAGTGATTCATTTTGAGTAAATATTGTTAAATTCTTGATGGTAACTAATGTTTATTGATCAAAAAACATTTATCAGCCCCTTTCAATGTGCTTGGCCTTGTGGTTAAAGTTATAAAGTTATAAAGCAGAACAATCTTAAAGGAGCTGACATGACAAGAAAAGGTAAATGGAGAGGGAGAGTATAGCATATTTTATATAGTGTAGACAAAATAAATACAAGATAATTTTATTAAAGTCTATTTATACTTCACTGTTTCTCCTTCAGTGAGCTTCAACTTAAATTCCAACCCAAGGCTATATATCCATTTGCTATATCCTAATATTGTCATCTTTTAAACTTGATTCTCAATGAGCTTCCCAATATCTTTGTCTTTTCAACCAACATACCTTCCACCTCTTCTGTTTAACAGAAACTCTGCTATTTACCACACCCCTATAAACTTCTCTACTAGATTCCCAATTTCTCCAATGCCATTAACTCATAGGGCCAAGAAAAATTGTTCCTCAATGCTTTTTCTAGATTATTAATTCATAGAGCATCACTATTCATCTGATCTCCCATGTTTTCAACCCTGAGATTATCTTTGATTCTCCTTTCTCTCTCTTACCTCTCCTAACCAATTAATTACTAAGTCTTGATGATTTTGCCCCTGTGATATCTCTCACATTTATCCCCTCTTCCTCATTCCTTTTGCGTCCATTCTCATGCAATCCTCTATTATCTCAATCTAGACTATTGTTGTAAGAACCAAATAGATTTCTTTTTCCCTTCCCTCTTCTGTATTTCTCCTAACCATTCTTCACATGGAATATTTCTTGCCCATTGATCTTGGAACCTTAACTGCTCAAAAAGTCTCATGGTTTGCAAAGTAAAGCTCAAATTCTTCTACATAGCATTCAGGATTCTCAATAATTTTCCTCTGTTTTTCCAGGCTTGTTCATTTTACTCTTCTTACAAACTGGTCTATTTCTGCCCTCTGGAGATGATACTGCTTTTGTGCTTTACTATTTCCTCTTCCAAATATTTTTAAAATTTCTACCCAACTTTTCTAGTTGATTTTAAATACTGCCTTCTACAGGAAATCTTTTCTGAATCCCCAAAATTATGACTTTCATTAGTGGTTTATATAGCACTTTGTTTTCTAACTCTCTAATATACTTATCATAACATTAGAGTGTCATACTCACGAATGATTTTCACTGATTTTGGCTGATTCCCCTGCTGTACTGTCAGCTCTATGAGGGCAAGAATCACAGATTATTTAAACTTTATACATCTCCCACTAATAAACAGAATATTCAAAACTTGGAGGGATTAATAACTATTTATTGAATGAATAAATTAACAGTATTTATTTTTTAAAAGTGGATCTGGAAACATGGGAATTAAATAAAAGGCAAAGGTATTAACTCTGGTTATCACTATTCCTTTAGGAAGTTAACCAAAAGGAGGTATCACAATAAGATCTCTCCCAAATGGTCTCAGCAAGGAAACCTGTGATCTCTTTGCCTAGAAAAAGGACATACCTACCAAGGACAATACTAGAGTGCATCCAATGCATTACTGACAAGTAAGATAGAGTTGGATCACTTCATAAAACAACAAGAAATTATTGAGGATAAAAGGGTATGCATAAGATTTGGCTAAACCAGATCCCTCCTCAAGAACAGTTGTGGATAAGACTGAAAGAAGGATTGAAAATAGTTGTACAATGGAACAGGGTTCCTATAGACATCTATTCCCTCATTAATGATAGGAATGCTACCATTTTTATCATCGCTATGTGAAGTACCAAAGTAGAAATGACAATTAAGAAGATGAAATCAGAAAAAAAGGAGCTTGTGTAAGAAAAATAAAAACAAACCTCAACAAACAGTATTTCATTAGGCTCAAATTAAGCTAATGTGAATGGACATTCTTGAGGTAGGTTTTCTTTATAAAATAACAAGTTAAGGTATCCTCAAATGTCATTTAGAGTTTTCAGAATTTGATTAATCTATGTTTCTTACATAACCAGCTAAAAACCACTAGAATCTTCAAAATATTATTTCTAAAAAAAGAAAAGTATTCAAATTTAATGGCTAGTTAATTGTTAGTAGGGATAAGAAATCAAGGAAAGTGATACTTTATGTTACATCAATTAATTGCAGCCCTATATTTCACAACATTTGGAAATGTTTCATTAAATGGAAACCTAATAAATTCATCTCTTTTTTGAAAAGACCAAAAATGTTATCTATTTTACAACTATTTAATCCAGGGATTAGGAACTCGGGATGGTACCCTGATCCGAAATATTGTTTCAAGGAGCGAAATCGACTTAAACTACATCAAATGTGAGTTCAAGAAGCTGTATGGGAAGTCTCTTTCTAGTATGATCATGGTGAGTAAATCTTTATCCTTTACCCATATCAGATCATGTCATATTTCTGATCAAAAACATTCTGGGATTCATATTGCCTCCCAAGTAAAAATAAAATTCTTCAGAAACTGAATGCAGATTAATATCTTCTAAGATATTTTGTCCTAGAATTGAACTTACATTACCCCTCAAAATATGGGAACAAGAACAGTCTTTTTCAGATGAAATAAAAAGTCTTCCTTGGGACAGTGATAAGTAATCAGAGTCCTAAGAGACTTAATTCTAAGAATTAGTCCCAAGAAACCCCCATTATAATGAAAACAATGTTCCTGAGAATCTGGCAAAGAAGCCCCTGAGCTATGTGCTTCTCCTTACCAGACCAACATTATTACCGTTTTTGATCATAGAACTTGCCACTCAAGTTATCAGTTCTCTCCTGGGAAAACCAAAAGACTCTAGAAGAATGTTGGCCAAAGAGGAATAGTTCATTAAATGGAAAGGATTTACCAGACTATTGGTAGCTATTCCCTTACAATCCCTGTCTAGTTATCACAAAATTTCAGTCCAAAAGAATCTCAGAGGTCATCAGTCCTAAAGTCAGACTAGAATTAACCTCTATCCACTTACAGAGGGTCATCCAGTTTTTACATGAAAGTTTCTAATGAGGGGAAAACTACTCACTACCTTCCAGGGTAGCTTATTCACTCATGTGCTCCAATTTCAAGAGGAGCTTCAAAAAAGGACCATCCTTCATTGGGTTCCTCATTGCTAACACTTCTCTTTACAACCCATACTTAAACTCACTCAAGGAGCAGGTCATACACAGAATCTTTGATTCTCAGAGTCAGAAAGGACCTCCACAGGTCATCTGGTTTAACCCTTATTTGACTAATACAATGCAAAGTTCTACAGCCTTCTGGGTAAATAGGTATTTGACATTCACTTGAAGGCTTAAAGTGAAGGGGTATCCTCTTGCTCCCAACATAGTTCATTTCATTTTTAGATAGTTCAACTTATTAGAAAGCTTTTTCCTGTGTTGTACAGATACAATTTGTATAGACTTCCTAGTCTTCATGAGAGTATGTCATGTTAATCTTATTTACAGATAAGGTGACTGTAAACTCATCCCCATCTCTATCTTCTTCCTCCTCCCCAGGAGATTTGAGCATCCCTTGCCCAAGGCTTTATGTCCTACTGGTCCAGGTCCTGACAAAGCCTCAAATTTATCATTCTTGTTTAGCTACATGGATTGCACTCATAAAATTATTCCCTTCTAAAGTCCATAAGAGTTTCATACATTAATATGAATTGCCTTTAGGCCCACAGCCCTCCCCATATCATTTGGAGAGAGAGAAGTCCCAGTTTAGAATATTCTGACTAAGCAGAAAAATAAAATAAAAACAAACTAGTACATTAAGGTTTCTTATTATTTTATTTTATTTTTCCAATTATATGCAAAGGTGGTTTTCAGCATTCATTCATTTGCAGGTTTATGAGTTCCACATTTTTCTACTCTCCTCCCTTCCCTCCTCACCTCTCCATGGCAGCACTCTGGTAAAAGTTGTACACATACAATTGTGTTTAACATATTTCCTTATTAGTTATATTGTGAAAGAGGAATTAGAACTAAAGGAGGAAAACCATGAGAAAGAAAGAAAAAACATAAAAGAAGTTTTAAAAAGTGAACATAGTATACACTTTGCTCTGCATACAGATTCCATAATTTTTTCTCTGGATAAGGATGGTATTTTCCATAACAGTTCTCACTGGATTGTCTTTGATCATTGAATTGCTAAGAGGAGTACAGTAAACAGAGTGCAGGACTTATATTTAGAAAGACCTAGCTTCAGATACTTTCTGACTGTGTGACTCTGGCAAAGCCACTTAACCTTGTTTGCCTTAGTTTCCTCATTTGTAAAATGAGAATGATAATAGTACTTGCCTGCCAAGATTATAGTTTAGGATCAATTGAGATGATAAATAGTGTAATGTCTACTATGTAAATATTAGCTATTATTATTGAACCACTTTTAGCCATTGATTTGAAACACAGAACACACACACATATACACACACACCTTTGTAACCTCCCCAGGCATACTTGTACCTATTAAATCTATAGTTACAATAAACTTTAGTTTTTAACAGTAACCTTAGTAACTATTTTTTGTATTAATGAATTTTTTTTAAATAGTATCCTTTCCCCCAGGATACAGTTGAATCCTCTCACTTGGAAATGAACCTAAAGGTTGATCACATGAACACTCCCCAAAGAAAGTCTCTAAAGACAGAGACTCTTTCTAATATACAATGTCAGCTTCTGCTATTTTGATTAGTGAGCCTCCTTTAGGAATCCAAGATGAATTTTAATTCTCTAATGAAACTTGTGATGACTATCTCCTTCTTTCATTTTTTCTTCTTTCCTGATTGGAAGAAAATGTACAAGATGCAGGGGGGAGAGAAGGAAAAGGATCACTTCATAGCTGAAATATTGCTTCTATTTATGACCTAAATGTTAGGCCTCCCCCCCCCCCAATTGATATGCCTGGGCAACCAAGTTAACTGGTAGGTGAAAACAATACCTAAGTGAAGTCCTTGACTCCTACTACTCCAAAGTACAACCTGAATTGCCTTGGGCAAATGCTGGAGATGACCTTTAACTAAAGATAGATGGCAGGGGCAGCTAGGTGGTGCAGTGGATGAAGCACCGGCCCTGGAGGCAGGAGTACCTGGGTTCAAATCTGGTCTCAGACACTTAATAATTTCCTAGCTGTGTGGCCTTGGGCAAGCCACTTAACCCCATTTGCCTTGCAAAAACCTAAAAAAAAAAATTAAAAGAAAAAGATAGATGGTAGCTCACATTGAGTTTCTGTGATAGGCAGTGAAAATACTAATATCCCCATTTTATAGATAAAGACACTGAGGCCCAGAGTGGAAAAATAATTTGACTAAGGTCATGCAATTACCAAGTGACAGCCTTGGTATTTGAAGAAAGATCTGACTGACTCAGTACTACTTCCACTAATATTATGCTGCTTTTAAATGAATTTACCAGCTATCAACTGGCCATCTATAAGGACAGAATAGCTCTGTCTGTTCAGGTTGCCCCTGATAATTGATCGTGGCAATGACTGAGCAGCTTTTGAAAGACCTTTCTAACCTGGGATTTACTGGTAATCAATGCTCTGAGTTTTGGTGGTGGTGGTCTTGCTCTCTGTCTCTCTCTCTCTCTCTCTCTCTCTCTCTCTCTGTCTCTGTCCCTGTCTCTCTCTTTCTGTGTGTGTGTGTGTGTCTCTCTCTCTCTGTCTCTTTCTGTCTCTATCTCTGTATGTGTAGATGTATATCTATCTCTCTCTGTGTGTCTCTGTCTCTCTGACTCTCTTGACTCTCTGTCTCTCTGCCTCTGTCTCTCTGTCTCAATCTTTTTTTCTCTCTCTGTCTCTGTCTCTGTCTTGCTCTCTGTCTCACTCTCATCGTGTATGTCTTTTTCTATGTGTTCTTCTCTGTTTTTCTCTTTCTCTACATCTTTGTCTTTCCCTGAATCTTTGTCTCTCACTGTCACTCTCTGTTCTTGTGTTTATACCTCTCTCTCATTTTTTTGAGTATTTCAGTCTCTCTATTTCCGTGTCCCTGTCTCTATTTTTCTGGATTTCTCTCTGCTTCTGTGTGTGTTTCTGTCTCTCTGTCTCCATGTCTCAGTCTCTATCTCTTTCTCTTGTCTGGGTATCTGTCTTTGACTCTGCATGGGCCCACTGTGTATCTGTCCATTTGTGAACTCTGCCTATCTCTGTCTCCCTCCCTCTCTCCACTCCATCTCCCTCCACTTCCTGTGGATTCTCATGATAATAAGTCCACCAGACCTTTATTTACCAATAGACAAGTGAGGGCTGATTCTATTAGCTTTTATTGTCTAGGTCAATTTGATGCTAGAATTGAATATTCCATCTAATCCCTATTAATTTATTGGCGTCAGACAGAAATTTTAGAATGGAAAGGAGGAAATTTTCTTTTGAGCTAAACATTCACTTAGTGAAATGCAGATTCTGAAGTTAATCTGATGCTTCTCATTATAAAATTCTTGTGCAAGATGGTACCAAGGAGCACCATGTAGCAAGTTTCTATCAACAAAAATAGCATTGTACTATAGGAAGTAGGAGATAAAACTCTTTTTAACATTTTTTTAATTAAGGTCATAGGGTTAAGTGACTTGCTCAAGGTCACACAGTTTGGCAATTATAAAGTATCTGAGGTCAAATTTGAACTCAGGTCCTCCTGACTCCAGGGGTGGTGCTGCCTCCAGAGATCAAACTCTTAGATCTCTTTATCCAAGGAGGATAAGACTCATAGAGATGCATAATGTTTTTCCCTCTATCTTGTTAAATAGGCCCTCTCTCTTCTGTTTGAACCCAGTATAAATTTTCTCTTCCTACTAATTACTTTCTCCTCTCTCCCCCCAATCCTCCAGCTATATCATAAGGTTTACTTATCCTTCTTCTCATATCAGGGGTGAGAGAAGTGATTTTTTTCCTCTCTTGTATTTAATAACCAATATTAAATTAGGATCAAGGCTTTTCCCCCTTTTCTACTTCCTCATTCAGAAATCAGTCCCTATAGGTTATTCAGGCAGACTGAAGTGTAGGGCTAGTAATAAGAAAAAGAACTCAGACTTGTTCAAAAGATAAAGTAAGGTTCCAGTTTATTCTGTTTTACTCAGACAGGTGCAGGAAAATGTAGATCCTCACTTTCATCAGTTAAGTGGTTTGGACACAGATAATTCCCTTTGACCAAAATTGTGTGATCCCGGTCACATCACCCAACCCTTCATTTGAATAAGTCCACCTCTCATTATAACATTCATTCTTCTCATTAATTATCAACCAAGCAGGGTTGATTTCTACCCTCTGGATCAACCACTCTTCCAAAGGCATATAAGTGTTGAGTGGGTTCCATGAAGGATCTTTAGAGAAATAACCAAATGATCATCCTTTGATTAATAATATAACAGCATTATTAGTAAAATGATTTATTTCCCAGAAACTATGTTTCTTGAACTTTTTATATGTCACAGTGAATTTCTTTGCTTTGACATAGTTTAGTTTAAGAATTTCATTGAGAAAATGAATGCTAACATACTAAGTTCGAAGACTTCTTATCCAACTTTTGTATCCCCTCTAGCACCTAATATTTTTGCTATTCAGTCATGTCACGTCTATGTGACCCAATTTGGAATTTCCTTGCCAAAGATAAGCAGTCTGCCATTTCTTTCTCTAGCTCATTTTATAGATGAAGAATTGAGCCAAACAGGATTAAGTGACTTGCCCAGGGTCACAAAAACCTTGCATCTGCCACTGGATTTGAACTCATGGATATGAGATTTTTTGATTCCAAGGCCAGTGCTCTATCCACTGAACCACTTTTCAGCCCCTAGTTGCTATCAACATGGTTTGCATGTGTAGATTGATTGATTGATTGATTGATCACTCTGTTAACTCTCTTTTCCTTGACACTCTTCTAGGGAGATACCAGTGGAGACTACAAGAGAGCTCTGCTGAATCTTGTTGGGAGCGACTCCTGAAGATTCCAGAAAAGATAGAGAAATATCAGAAATGGGAATCAACACATTACAGGATGCCATTGTTATCAATATTTGGGAATTGTATCCAATAAGCTTTTATTTACAAAGTTTCTATTTTCTTTGTCTCCAACCTTTTCAAAATAGCATTTCAGGCAGGAGGAACCAAACATTCCCACCATATATAGACTATCAATCTATCTGCCTTCATTTCAGCACAACTTCCACAAGAGAATATAATCAAGGTTATTTGTCAAAAGGAATAAGGAAACCTTGGGGATTCAATCAATGAATTTGGTATTAAATACCAGGGTATCTATGATAGCCCTCAGGTGAGCTGGAAGTCTTGAATATGGACAAGAGAATTATATCCATTTAGTTCAAAGCAAGTTATCACAAGAATTTACTTAGGAATGACTGGAAACAGAACATAATTATAAATACTTGAAATATGAATTAGTTATCACCAGTATCTTTATTTTTTAACCATCCTCATTTAGAAATTCTGAGAGATCAATGGAAGCTAAATTTCATGATTTGAAAAGCTTAAGCTGATCTATTTTATTTGCCAGATCAGTTGCTCCTGTTTGGGCTAAACCAGGAGTAGGGGTATAGCAGAGAAAAGGATTGCTAGAATTCATTACCACCTGTTGACAGCAATTGGGAGACTGGGAGATTGCCTTAATTTGTGACTTTACAATAGATGGCACTGTCTGCCCAAGAATTTCTGAACTCTTTGTTGTACTTTACATATTAATAAAGATTTGTCTATTAAAACCTAAGGTTCTTATGGTTTGGGGAAATCCTGACTGAAAGGCTCTTTAGACTGGTCAGTCAAAATAAAAGGGGATTGGGGCAGCTAGGTGGCGTAGTGGATAAAGCACCGGCCTTGGAGTCAGGAGTACCTGGGTTCAAATCCGGGCTCAGACACTTAATAATTACCTAGCTGTGTGACCTTGGGCAAGCCACTTAACCCCATTTGCCTTGCAAAAACCTAAAAAAAAATAAAAAAATAAAAAAAAAGTAAAAGGGGACTAATGAAATGCTCACTAACATTCTGAAACTTCTGAACACCTGATTCTGTTTGGTCTGTCTGGTTCTGGAAGCTTTCAAAGGTTATTAGGACTTACTTCCATTTGCCTCATCATTTATAACAGTTTATATCCAATCATCTTTTATTTCATTTATCCTCACAACCATCATGTAAGAGAAAAGGGATAATCATCACCTCCCCATTTTATTGATGGGAAAACAGACTCAAATATTGTCTCTCTTGCCAAAAGACAAGCCACAAGTTGGAATTCAAGGTCCTCTATTTAGGGAGCCCTTCCACCACATTATGTTGTTTCACAGTACAGAACTTCACAAATTTATGATACTATGAAATGTCATTACAATGCAACAATCAGCATTGAAGCAACTGCGTCATAAAAGTCAGTTCATACCTAGGTAGTACAGTAAATAAAGAACTAGACCTGGAGACAGGGAGACCTGAGTTCAAATCTAGCCTCAAATACTTATATGTATGACCCTAGGCAAGTCATTTATCCACTGTCTGCCTCAGTTTCCTCATTTGTAAAATAAGGATAATAACATCTACCTCCCAGGGTTGTTGTAAGAATAAATTGAGGTAATATTTGTCAAGAACTTTCCAACCCTTAAGTTTCTATATAAATGGTAGCTACTATTATCATTTCTTCTGTATATACATATTTATTTACATGTGCCCATTCCAATTTATCTTATATTTCTTTTAGTCATATTTTGTGTGCATACTCAAAGAGAGAGAGAGAGACGAGAGAAGAGAGATTTACATGTATGCTAATGTTTAGAACTGTATATCAACTTTAGATCAACAAAGAGGAATTTGTTAGTGCTTGATATGGGGTTTAAGAGAAAATAAGAGAAAAACAAGTCACTTAATCTCTTAATGATCTAGGCAACTCTCTAAGACAATAAATTGGAGGAAAAGGTACCAACCCCCATTACTGGGGGGAGTTTCCTCACCTGGAATTTCCCTACACCACTGAAATCCCAAGTCCAGTCCCTATGCTTGTGCCTTAACCATCTTGAGGAGAGAGAGAGAGAGAGAGAGAGAGAGAGAGAGAGATTTATATTTGACCCAACACAATAGCCTTCCTTGGAGTCCCTTCTAGGACTAAAATTTGACTCCTAAAATATTTAAACTTATTCTAGAGCTGGAATCCTAGCAAAACACAAGAGCTTCTCACTGAAACCCCAAATCTGCAGCTTGTATGGGTTTAAAGAAAGGGGGAGATTCAGAGCTCAAAGTCACCCCAAGGATCTGACTGTCTGCCTGCCTGGTCCTGATATCTGGTGGCTCAGAGGAAGACCAGATGATTCCAAATGAACAGTGATCTATGACAACCGATGCCCTCTCAGCCCCTAATTGGATTCCATGTTTCTGTTGAGATGGCTATACAAGCTAACAAATGTTGATGAGGAGCAGAATTGAATTACAGACTAAAGAGGTTCCTGAGTCATGGATTATCCTGTTCTGCACAAAGAATAAAGACTGATTTCTTGCTTACCCAGTCTTTGGGGGCTTCAAATACTAGAGAAATAGTTGGTCTTCCTGAACAAGAACAAAAATTACTTGACAGTAAATAGTTTAGCTCTTATAGTGGTTCCTATCTAAGTACACAGGAATAGAAAGTCAGGGGAGAAACCAGGAATAATATTTATCCCCTTAGGACCATCCTGTCAGATGTGGGATTTGAACCCAGGTTCAAAGTTAGAGCTTTGTTGATATAAAAACAAAAATATTAACAATTTATTAACTCATAGGGTTTTGCTGACAGAGTGGACAAAAGAAACTATGAGGGATAATGGAAGACTGGAAAAGGTATTGTTGAGTCATTTCAGGGTTGTCTGACTCTTTGTGACCCTATGTTGGTTTTTCTTGGCAATGATATTGGAATAGTTTGATATTCCTTCTCCAGCTCATTTTTCAGATGAGGAAACTGAGGTGAAGAGAGTTAAGTGACTTGCCCAGAGTCACACAGCTAGTAAATATCTAAAACTATATTTGAATTCAGAAAGATGAGTCTTTCTGACTCTATATTCAGCACTCTATCTTCTATGCCACTTAGCTGCCCCTGGGGAGAGATACCAATGAACTAAATAAGATCAGATTTTAGAGAAAGGTAACTGATATCTTCTAGGCAGATATCAGTTATGATTTATAGAGATTAGTGGAATAGGTAATAGAGAATTGCTAGTTCCCAATGGGAAGATAAGAGTTGGGCTCAAGGTTCTAATTTAGAATGCTGATGTGAAGGTATCTCTGATGACTCATCTTCAGAATGGGCCTTTGGTGCCGACTTCAAGGAGTGGGGAGGGAAGGGCAGTCTCTAGAAAGCAAACTTTCCCCAAACAAAAATTCCCAAAACAACAGCCATGTATAGTACATTCTCCAGAACATACTCCTCAATCATTGGATCCAACTCTGACTCAGTCAGGTGATATTAGTCTCCCTAAAATATTCTACCTAAAGTATATTCCCTGGGAAGCTGATGCTCTTGACCTGATTTCTCCCAGAGACCACCTCACCTTGCCATTAAAGGAAACTGCCTGAAGGGTAAAAACAGAGTTGGGTATAAGTAAGGGAAATGTTGACTGACCCTGTGATGTGATAGGGTCACACAAAGATAGTTCTATGACTGTGGATTGTATAAGCCTAGGGAAAGGACCCATTTTAGACAAAATTGTGAAATAAACTATCTTCAGGGACTTCTCTCCCATTCATTCTCCTACTGACTCACATACTATCCAGCAACCTAGGAATGTCATAAACTTCTCTAGTTGCCCAGGATTCCCTGCTGCAGTTCCCTACAGCTGTTCTATTCCAAGGCGTCTATTCTCCTCCCCAGATCCCAAGCAAACCTCACTTGGCTAAGGCAGAGCCTGTCTCATATCTATCTATCTTATATCCTTCACACAGTAGCTGGTACATAGTAGGTAGTAGTAGTAGTAGTAGTAGTAGTAGTAGTAGTAGTAGTAGTACATAGTAGGTATTTAATAAAATTGATTGATTGATTACCAAAAATAGAGTTCATAAAGTCTTAGTTTGCCTTGATGCAATTTTTCCTTCAAAAGATAACAAAGGGAAGTAAAAAGGGACATGTTATGCAGAACAGAATCATGATCAACAAAGAGGAATTTGTTGGTGCTTGGTCTGGCATTTAAGAGGAAAATAAGAGAAAAGTAAGCACTATATCTCAAAATATGTGGTTGAGAAGAGAAAAGTTAGGCTAAGTCTAAAATGCCCACTAAATCTGGGGAGCATATTTTTCAAAGAGTTCAGAGAAAACTATAAGATTCTATAGCCTTGAAGCTAAGTCTATAATGGAGTTCCCCAGGGATATATTTTTGAACTGTATGTTATTTTACATTCTCATCAATGACTTGAATGAAGTCACAGATGACCCGCTTATCAAATTTTCAAATGACATGAAACTAAGAGAGATAGTTAACATATATGACAATCAGTGTCCAAAATTATCTTAACAGACTTGAACACTGGGTAAATCTAATGAGATGAAATGTAATAAGGGAAAAATAAAATTAGTCCATGAACAATGGATACAATACACCTTCCTCTCTGGTGACTCCCACTTTCTTTCAGGGTCCTAAAGGCTTTCATCTTCCTATTACCACCCCTACAGTATTTCTAGGGAGACAGTTCTAGAGAGGCATTTAATGAATAGTCCCTCTTTCACTGGAGTCTTATTTAGGGATCCAGGCTTATTACATGTAGTCTGGACTATTCCTGAAAAGGAAGCATTTTAGGGTTTATAGACTGCAACCTCCACCTACCTTCCATGTAGTTACAGGTTTTACCCCCCAAAGATCCATTGGGGCATTCATTCAGTTTTATGATACTTGCTACTAGAAGGGGAAGGAACTTGGTATTGCTAGCTGGGCAACCCCCTCCTACATTTACATCACCCAAAACCAAGTCTACAGTCTTATCTCTTAACATCTACAGCAATATCTTATGGTATCACTCTGAGGGCTTACACTTCCCCACAGTGTAAATAAACATTTTGGGGTTACTAGACAATCAAGTTCCTTTTGCTTTGGAACTACAATCTCAAAATAATTCATTATTCTAAGGAAGAGCAAAATCTAGGTTTTCCCCCTCTGCCCATAGCATGACTTGGTTTTCTTCTCCAGTTTCATGACCATCTCTTAAATTGAGACTGATTCTCTAGTGCCCAAGGGAAGACACAGTCGATGGGAATATGCCAGTACTTAGTTTCCCTCCAGGGGTCAAATTCCATTCTCAAATATCTGGTCTCTGACCTTTTCTCAGAGAGAGAGAGAAAAAAACAAAAAGGTCAAATTCTTTTTAGGTCTAATATTAACTATCCATCCAACAAGAATCTGGACCAGACAAATCATTCACAGACAGTGAGACCCAGAGGCAGTATAATACAGAATAAATGAACCCTGGTTTTGGAGTCAGGGAATTTGAGTTTAAAGCCTACCACTACCATTTTTGTGACTTTGGACTAGGTTTTTAACCTCTCAGGGTCTCAGTTTACCCATCTGTAAAATGAAGGAATTAGGCTGGATGGTTTCTAAGGTCTCTTCTGCTCTAAATTCATGATCCTCTGAATTACAGATTTCTCTAAGAAGTTAGACCCAAGTCCTAAACAAAGCCCCATTCTCCTTCAAACTCCTCAAAGTCATCAGGAAACTGACAGGTCCACACCATGGAGTAGAGGTCCACCCTAGGAGGTAGCAGGCTCCCCCTCACTAAGATGTCTTCAAGCACAGGTTGGATAATCAAATGTTGAGGATAATGAAGAGGAGATACTTGATGTGGCATAGTTTGGACTGAGCTCCTTCCCCCCTTGAGTTATGTGATTCTGTGACTCACTCCTTCCATGGTATGTAGGGGAAAGGCACCTTCAGCCCTAATCAAAGCTCTACCCTAACTGATGATCACTTCATCTTTCTTTTCCCATATCTATAGCAACACAGGATGTAGAGCTGAGAGGGATCTTTTAACCAGTTATATAGATGAGAAATTTCCCACAGGGATTAAGTGAATTTCCCATGGTTATATAACCAATATATGAGTAAGAATTTGAACTAGGACTTTCCAACTCAAAACCCAATGCATTCTCAATATTCTTCCAGCCCTAACACTCCATGGATATAACTGCTATCTATTCAACCAAACCAGGTTTTAGCATTATTGTGATTTCTCTCTCATATAACATATGTGTACCTTAATAGGAACCCCTGGAGACAATTTCTTTGACATGAATTGAATCTCCAAAGGAGCAATTTCAGTTACAGTAAGAAAGTGTAGAGCGTTAGTAAGGAAATAAGGTGACCAGTTTCCCAGATTGAATTGCATCTGTAGCAACCTACTCCACCTCCTATCCATGCCCAGAAAACTTGGAGGACAACTACAAGCAGGATATTCCCTTGAGAAGAAAGAGAAAAATCTAGAAATTGTTTTCGTGTAAAACTGACATTATGGAGAATATTGCCTCCACAAGACAGATGAAAAGATAAAATGCTTTCACAGAAATTCATGATAAAATCTTCCTTTGAGACCTGAGACTTGTAATATCCTGAATACTGGTGTTTTGCTTTAAGGTTCTACCTTTGGAGATGAATGACTAATTCATTTTTGAAATGGATGGCTCACATCACTGCCCTTCAGGGCCAGTATGAACAGTTTATAGAATCAGAGAATGTTAGAGCTGGAAAGCACTTTAGAGGCCATATCCTCCTACCCTCTCGTTTATGAAAAAGAAACTGAGGGTCCAGAAAACTTAAGTGACTTGTTCAAGGTCACACAACTATTTGGTGGTAGTGAATGGACTAAAATCCAACTTTCCTGATTTCTAGGTGCCTTTTTTATTCATCATACCTTTTTATTATATAATTTATATATTATATATATTATTCTATTATGTTTCTATGAGACTTCCAAGTCCTATTTCCCTGGACTAAGTCCCATCTAATGCCTATATTCTAATCCCCTTAGGCTTATAGTAACACGGGATCATAGAACTATAAAGAAGGGACCTTAGTGTCTATATAGTAACCCTATAACTGAAAGGAAAAAAATCCACTATACCATCTTTGACAATTCATCATCCAGATATTGCTTAAAGATTCCAATGAAGAGGAACCTAGACTAGCCAGTGTTGGAGTCAGAAACACCTAAATTGGAATTCTATCTCAAATACTAGCTGTGGGGTCCAGAGCAAGTCACTGAAGCTCTCAGTCTTAGTTTATTCATCTGTAAAGTGAGGATTCTAACAGCACCTCCCTCCCAGGATTGTTGGAAGGATCCACTGAAACAGCATATGCAAAGGGCTTTACAAATCTCAAAGCATTATATAAATGCAAGTTATTATCAGTATTATAATCAGTTATCTCCTGAAGTAGTTTGTTCCATTTATGAATAGCTCAAATTATTAGGAAGTTTTTCTTGATACCAAGCTTAAGTCAGTCTCTGCAATTTCTACCCTCTGCTCTTGGTTTTCCTGATTGGATTTTTTTCCCAAGTATGGTCCTTTGCCCTCACCCAGAAAATTTAGAAACTTCACCAATGTCTCTTGAAAGCACACATTTCACAAAGTTAGAAAGAAAAATTTACAGAACTCTTAGAAAATATACTTTCTTTCTGTCTCTGTTGCTGGCTCTCTGTGTCTCTGTTTCTTCATCTCTATCTCTCTGTGTATCATCTCTCTGTCTCGTCTCTCCCTCTCTCTTTCACTTTCACTTCCCCCCCTCTCCCTCTCCCTCTCTCACTCTCACTCCCTCTTCCTCTCCTCTCCTCTCCTCTCCTCTCCTCTCCTCTCCTCTCCTCTCCTCTCCTCTCCTCTCCTCTCCTCTCCTCTCCTCTCCTCTCTCTCCTCTCCTCTCCTCTCCTCTCCTCTCCTCTCCTCTCCTCTCCTCTCCTCTCCTCTCCTCTCCTCTCCTCTCCTCTCCTCTCCTCTCCTCTCCTTTCCCAGAGATCTGGACAATTCCCCTATAATCATACACAATCATACCTTATGCTGGCATTCCAGATTGCATTCTCCCTCTCATTCCTCAGCACATGGTGCCTATTGCAGCTCTACAAAGGGACCTACAAAACTTCTACAAAACTCCCACAAGGGACCCCTGCTTCTAGAGGAAAATCCCTCTTCTGTCATAGATTCATCTCAGAACCTCAGGAGTCCCTCAGAATTGACTCTCATCAAGATGCTCCTGGCCCAGACCAGGTAGGCTTTTCCTTTGTACTATTACTATTCCTACAAACCTCTACCCTCATAAAGGAGTTTGCCTGGGAGTCAGAATCACATCACACCCCCTTTCATCCTTCATTCACTCTTCAATGATGGCCCCAAGTAAAAACTTAGTTTAATGTCTCTCTCTCTCTCCCCCAGCTTCCAATACAAAGAGCCTACCCGTATCAGTTTTTCCCAGGCATCTAGAAGCTTAATAAAAATTTTGAGGAAGAAACAAGAAATCTACTCTGAATCCACAACAAATAACTAGATAGGAAGGTTCCAATTATTTCCAATTATTCAGGACTACTTCCCATGACATCCAGAGTGGGGGTGGAAGGGGAGGTAGGGAAGTCAAACACTCCCTAGCACTGTCACACATCGAAAAGAAACAAAAATTATCCAATATTCCTACCATCAAAAAAGAATACTAAGCTTTGCACCAACACCACAAAATTGAGGAAAGGACACTGGAAATCCTTAAACTCTTACAGAGATGTATTACAAGGACAAACACTAAACATTTTATCCTTCTCTCCAAATGGTCCCCTCCCTTCTCTCCCTTACCCCAGGCTTGTTCCCTTCCATTCTCCCCCATCATTGCACCTCTGTTACTATTCTCTCAACTATGAAAGTGATCTCCTGCCCCCCCAAAGGCTGTGTCCAAGTTACCCTGAGTTACATTCCCAGAGAACAGATTACTTCCTTACATTTAAATAGCAGCAATATATTTGAAGAGACTTTTAGAATTAGAGAGCCATTTCATACGTATTACCACAACTGATTTCACATGAAAACACTAACTTGAGGCAGGAGAGGGATTATTATCTTCATTGAAAGGAGACAGAGGGTACCCAGATCAGTAATGCATCATGAAAATTCCTTCACTTGAGGTAGATCAGCACCTATCTGTAACTTTTGGACTTAGAAAGAGGTACCACTGAGCTACTGAGAGGGTGAGTCATTTGCCCATAGTCATTCAATCAGTATGTGCCAGAAGGAGGTCTTGTCTTTCCTCATATCATAATACTAGTCAGTATTTACTTATGCTTTACATATACTATCTCTCTCGTTTGATTTTCACAATAACCCTGGGAACTAGATGCTACCATTATTCTAATTTTGAAGATGGAGAAACTGAGGCTGAGAGAGGTTCAATGACTTGCCCAATGTCACATAGTTAGCAAGCGACTGTGGCAGGGATTAAACTCAAGTCTTGCTGATTTAAAATCCAATGCTCCGTCCACTGTCTCATCTAGTGGTCAAAGCCAGTACTCTAGCAGCTAAACCAAAGCTGCCTCCCTCACATTTTAGGAACTTGATTTTATTTTATTTTATTTTATTATTTTATTTGTTTTTTTTGTTTTTAGGTTTTTGCAAGGCAAATGGGGTTAAGTGGCTTGCCCGAGGTCACACAGCTAGGTCATTATTAAGTGTCTGAGGCTGGATTTGAACTCAGGTACTCCTGACTCCAGGGCCAGTGCTCTATCCACTGTGCCACCTAGCTGCCCCTACATTTCAAGAATTTTAGATTAAAAAAGGGATTATACTCTAAGAGTCTTTTGTAACCTTGACAGCATTTAGCACAGTATTAGGTGCAGAGAAAGCATTCAAAAACTCACCAGGATGGGGGTCTGCTGCCTTTTATTCATAGTAGAAGACGATATAATGGGACATGAATTGTACCTCTAGTCAAAGCTCTAGGTTTGAGTCTCAGATCTGCCCCTTACTGTTTGGACAAGTCACAGTAGTACAATAAAGATAACAATAACATCTAGCATCTATATAAAACTTTAAGAGTTACAAGACACCCTGCACGGTATCTGATTTGGTCCTTATAGCACCCTATAAGGTAGGTGCCCGTATTAGCATGCCCATTTTACAGCTGAGGAAACAGACTGAGAGAAGACAACTTATTTGCTATGTGTGCATCACACAGCTAGTAGGTATTCCAGGCAGGATTCCCATTCAGGTCTTCAGACTCCAAATCCAGAATTCTCTATATACTCACCTAGCTGACCCAGCTCAGGAGAAAATATGCCAAATATTATTACCAAGAGGCAGCTATATTAGATAAAGCACTTTAAGAGTGCTAATGAGGAAACAAAACTATCACTCTTTGCAGATGATATATGATGGTATACTTAGAGAATCTTAGAGAGAATCAGCTAAAAAACTACTTGAAACCATTAGCAATCTTAGCAAAGTTACAGGATTTGAAATAAACTCACATAAATTATCAGCATCTCTATATTTTACCTGCAAAGCCCAGCAACAAGAGATAGAAAGAAAAATTCCATTTAAAATAACTGTAGACAAGATAAAATATTTGGAAGCCTATCTGACAAGACAAACCCAGGAACCATATGAATACAATTACAAAATACTTTTCACACAAATAAAGTCAGATTTAAACAACTGGAAAATATCATTTGCTCATGGGTAAGCCAATAAAAATGACAATTCTACCTAAATTAATCTATTTACTCAGTGCCATCGTAATCAAACTGTCAAAAATATTTTAGAGAACTGGAAAAAGTAATAACAAATTTATCTGAAAGAACAAAAGGTCAAGAATATCAAGGGAATTAATGGGAGAAAAATGCAAAGGAAGGTGGTCTAGTCATACCAGAGCTAAAGCTTTTATCATGTTTTTATGATATATATGATACATATCATAGTTTTATCATATTATAAAGCAGTCATCATCAAAAACTATGTGGCACTGGCTCAGAAATAAAGTGGTGGATCAGTGGAATGGGTTAGGTACGTAAGATACAGTAGTAAATAACTATGGTAATCTACTGTTTGATATTTCAGGGATGAGGACTAATTGACAAAAACTGCTGAGAAAACTGGAAAAATAGTATGGTGGAAACGAAGCATAGACCAACATCTCACACCCTTTATCCAGATAAAGCTGAGATATATATGATTTAGACATAAAGGATGATATCATAAGCTAATTAGGAGAACAAGGAATAGTTCATCTGTTACATGTAGGAAAAGAGGAAGAATTTATGACCAAACAAGAGATAGAGAACATTATGAAATGCAAACTGTATAATTTTGATTATATTAAATTAAAAAGTTTTTCACAAACAAAACCAATACAACCAAGATGAGAAGGAAAGCATAAAACTGGAAAACAATTTTTGTTGCCAATTTTTCTGATAAAGACCTCGTTTCTGAGAGAGAGAGAGAGAGAGAGAGAGAGAGAGAGAGAGAGAACTTTATAAGAATACAAACTATTCCCTAATTGATAAATGGTCAAACAGGCAATTTTCAGATAAAGAAATTAAAACTATCCATAGTCATATGAAAAAAATCCCTGATTCACCATTGATTAGAGAAATGCAAATTAAAGCAACTCTCAAAAAACCTAGAAACACTTCCCTGAACTGATGTTGAGTGGAAAGTGTAGAACAAAGAGAACATTGTACACATTAACAACAACATAATCATGTGATAATCAACTATAAAAGACATTGTTCTTCTCAGTTATACAGTGACAAAGTCAATGCCAAAAGACTTAAGATTGAAAATGTAATCCATAGCCAGAGAAAGAACTACAGAATTTGGATGTAGATCAAAGCATACTGATATCACTTTTTAAAGTTTGTTTTTTGTTTTTTCCTCTCTTGTGGTTTTCCCTTTTGTTTTGATGCCTCTTTCTCAAGATGACTAATATGGAAATATGTTTCACGTGATTGTTACATGTATAAACTATATCAGATTACTTGCTGTTTTGGGGAGAAGAGAGATACAGAGGGATGGAGAAATTTTTTTCAAAAATGAATGTTGAGGAGTGGCTAGGTGGCGCAGTGGATAAAGCACGGCCCTGGAGTCAGGAGTACCTGGGTTCAAATCCGGTCTCAGACACTTAATAATTACCTAGCTGTGTAGCCTTGGGCAAGCCACTTAACCCCATTTGCCTTGCAAAAAAAAAAATGAATGTTTAAAGCTATCTCTACATGTATTTAGAAAAAATAAACAAATGGCTTAAAATTAAAAGAAGAAAAAATAGAGTACTAGCCTGGAGAAATTCCAAGTACAGCTGATGATTTTAACACTTATTGGCTATGTGACTTGGTAAGTCACTTACTTTTCTCGTCTATAAAATGGGCATCATAACTCCTGGAATCCCTACCTTCCAATAGTTGTGAAAAGGATTAAATTAGATCATGAATGTGAAGCATTTTAAAGCACTATATAGCTATTTATCATCATCATCATCACCATCATTATTATTATTATTATCATTATCATTATTTTCACTGAAAACTTTCCTAATCTTCAAAATTGAAATTATAATGCTTTCCCTATGTTCCTCCCAGAGATAGTATCAAAATTAAATGAAAAGGGTATGTGAATGTGCTGCATAGATATATAGGTTTACTACATGGCACCCCATTTTCTTTTAGCATTAAAGCCCAAAGGAACCAATTGCTCTTGAAACAAACAAGACCAAAGCTGTTTATCTTCATTTGAGAGAAGGGGACAGAAGTGTTGACTTGAAGCCAATTAAACTCAGGGAAATTGTTGGCATTGCCAGGCTTTAGGTAGCAGTGGGATAGACAGGCCAGAGTTGCAGATGGAGATGGAGGGTGGAGAAAAGAAGATAGAATTAGGAATTCAGCTAAACAGAAGGAAGGTTGGCAGAGCCAGGCCAGAGATCCTGTTCATAGCAAGGAAGGGCTGACAAACAAGCAAGCTGTCCTTCCCTGATTGATCATCCTAATTTTGCTTTTCTCTTCTTCAATTGCTCCTCCACACAGATGCCAGAATGATCTTCCTGAGACACAAGATTGACCATGTCACTCCCATGCTCAAAAATAGTCCATGGTTCCCTATTGCCTATTGAATAAAATATAAATTCCTTAGCCTGGCATGTAAAACGCTCTGAGCTTTGGCTCCAACTTTCCTTTCCAGTCTTGCTTTTGCCCTGATACTACCCCCTTCTTGAATTCGAGATTCTATATAACCTGAACTACTTACCAGCTGCTCCTGAGCTGGGTGTTCCATCTCCACTTCTCCTTTTCTTCATTTTTTATAATGCTTACCATCCCTTGAGGTTCAATTCAGCTGCCACCTCCTCTATGAAGTCCTCTCTGACATGCCCCCCCAAGTTGTAAATGCTCCCTCCCTCCTTAATTTTTCTTATATTCTACTTATTTATGTATGTATTCGAGCCCTGAGAAGACTATCACTTCCTTGAGGGCAGGGACTATTTAATTTTTGCCTTAGTTTCTACAGGACCTATGACAAAAAAATTAATTCTTTTTAAAATGAATTGAAATGTTTACAAACTGAAAATAATTTTAAAGTAGCTTAAATTCTACATTGTAAAATTTTTCTCTTTGGGCAGGATGTAGGTTGGTTAGAGGAATATCCTGCTGTTTTTGAACTTGGTTGACCTTCTCTTCTATTTTTCCAGCTGATTCTCATGTTAGAGTCTAATCTAAACAGAAAAGCCTGGAATGAAACAATAATAAACTTTTAAGTTTTTGTCTCTGTAGCCAGCATCTAGATTAATATTTGGGGAGGCTCAACTGAATTCAATTTGAAATATAATAAATTGGAGAAAATTCATTCAATTTATTACAATGTCTTTAGGCATCTTTTAATTTTATGTCACATTCATCAGGAGCAATCAAATTATTTTATTCATTTGAGGCCAAACCTGGTGATGCATGGAACCACACTCCATGTTGAGAGCATTAATTAAATCTTCAGTAGCAGAGATAATTAGCCAACAGGAAGCTGAAAAGGAGGGGGAGACTAAAGAGTATGCTAGTCAATACTGAATTATGAAAAAGAGGTTGAGTGTACTCTAAGAATACAAATGAGCCTATTGGAGTCATAGAACCTATGAGATGAAAAGACCCTAGAGGTCCTCTTTTTCAAATCTTTACCTGATTTTACCATCCAATTGGGCCCAGAACACTTTAGTGATATTTCCTTAAGTCAACTAGTACATTTGGTTTTTGTTGTTCAATCATTTCAGTTGTGTCTGACTCTCTGTAACACCATTTGGGCTTTTCTTGCAAAGATACTGGAGTAGTTTTGCCATTTCCTTCTTCAGCTCATTTTACAAATGAGGAAACAGAGGCAAACACAGTTAAAGTGACTTGCCCAGTTAGTATCTGAGACAGAATTTGAACTCAGGCCTTCCTGACTCCAGACCCAGTGTTCTAGCTACTGTGCTATCTAATTTCCCTTTGATCACAAATACAACTAACATGTGATGAGCAGTTCATTGAATTCTACATTAGAATACTGAAATTCTTTCTTAGCCTCTGTTTCTTATAATAGCATCAGAAAAGGTGACTTAAAGGTCATCTAGTCTAATGTCTTTATTTTACAAATGTGGAAAATGAGGCCAAGAATGTTGAAGAAATTTTTGTCTAAAGTCACAGGTCCTCTCACTAGAAATATAACATGATTTCATATATAACATGCTATCTTACTTCAAATTAGCCTATATTAGATATACTTATTAGAAATGGCTCAAAGTGGGTGAAGGAATCACATATTTAGTTAAAGTATGGCATCTCTCAGGGAAGAGGAAGTAAATGGCACAGCGGACAGAGCCCTGGATGTGGAGCTGGGAGGACCTGAGTTCAAATGTGATCTCAGATACTTACTAGCTGGATGACCCTGGGCAAGTCACTTAACTTCTGTCTGCTTCTTTTTTTCCTTCTGGAAAATTAGGGTAATGATAACACCTTCCTCCAGAGTGGTTGTGAGGGTCAAATGAGCTCAAATGATAATCAAATAAGTGTGAAAGGCTTAACACAGTCCCTATCATTAAAGTGCTTTGCATACCTCCTGATATACATTAGGTGCTAAATAAATGCTTTTCCCCTTCCCTTCTTTCTAAAACTCTCCTCATTGACCTATACAGTCACAAATTCATCTTGTGCTAATGTAACATCAGTAGGGTAATTGCCCATCTGTCAGGAGGACTAATAGTTACTTGTACCTATAGAGATAAGGAGAGGAAATATCAAGGTTCAGCTACCTTGGAAATCAACCTTGTGGCAACTCAGATTGACAGTTTTGGGAAGGGTACCTGGGTACCACTGAAGAACTCATTGTTTGTATGAAGCCAAATCAATCCAGGAGGATCACGGTCATTTGAAAAGGGCTGTCAGCTACTGTGCCTTAAATTAATCATTCAATGTTAGAGCTGAAAAGGATCATAAAAATTATCTGGTCTAGGCATTTCATTTTACAAATTTGGAAATTGAGATTCTTAAAAAGAAGATTTATTTTTCAAAGGTCAAATAGTTTGTGGAAAAGCCAAGATGACATCCCAAGGCTTGTGACTGGGTCCAAGATCTTTTAACTACACGATACAGCATTACTCTCATTCTTCCAAATGAAATTTATTTCTCTTGGTAAAACGGATCAAAAGATTCTCCTTCTTTTCCTAATCCAGTCATGTCCTGTTATTTGTATTACAAAATACTGGCTACATTCCATCCCTGAAGTGGCTGCATTTCAGGGCTGGTTATAAAGGGCAATATTCACATATCAACTGCATGCAATTACAAATTTGCTTTAAAAAACACTCTGGGATATTTTGAGGTGAAATAATCTATATAAATGTATCATCATAATTGCATTTCCAGCTATTAAAATCCATAAAGATATATGCAAAAATTATACCCTCAGCTTTTGCAATCCAATTGGTATATTCAATTAGGCTTCTCATAATACATCTATGGACAACAAGACCAGTTGCTCCTTCATATTCAGAGGCTATTGAGTGATAATTAATTTGACATGAGAGTGACTTTACCATGACCTCTTTTTTTTCTGCTATAATCATGAACCCATTAAATCACCAATGACTCATCAAGGACACTGCTCATTAATATATTTTGCCTCATTATCCAATCCAAAAAGCATTTTTAAAAATTTTAATTTTATTGATATCTTTCCTTTCAGGTCACTTTTATTTCCAAATATAGCCCTATTTTTCCTCCCTAATCCAGTAAGCCATCTCTTGAAGTTACACTTTTTAATAAAAGGAGAGAGGGGAAGAAAATATGAATTCAACAAAACTAGGTAACAAATCAATTGAGTCTGACAGCATCTGCAATGGTCCATGCCCAAGTTTCTCTACTCTGAAAAGGAAGAAAGATGTATTTTCTTCCTCATTTACAAATTTGCTCATTATAATTACACAGCAAATAGTTTCATTTTTTTTTTTAGGTTTTTGCAAGGCAAACGGGGTTAAGTGGTTTGCTCAAGGCTGCACAGCTAGGTAATTATGAAATGTCTGAGACCGGATTTGAACTCAGGTATGCCTGACTCCAGGACCAGTGCTCTATCCATTGCGCCACCTAGCTGCCCTCATTTTGTTCTTTTTAATAACATTATTGTGGTCATTGTGTATATGATTTTTCCTAGTTCTGTTCATTTCATTCTGCATCAGGTCAAGTAATAATGACAAGCTGCTCTGAGTTCTTCATATTAGTACTATGCCAATACTCTTATGTACCACAATTTATTTGGCAAACTTGCAATAAAAAGGCATCTTACTGTGTTTCCTTTGCTACCTACCACAAAGGTACTGCCATAGATATTTGGGATTACATGGAATCTGTTTTTCTATCTTTCTGCACAGTATGGAGTTAATAATAGGTTAATAAATTCATTGCCTATACCTAATAAGGATACTTCTGTGTCAGTGGAGATGAACAGTTTCAGCCACTTTTTTTTAGCTTAATTGTAAATTACTTTCTAGAATCATTGACAAATGCACAGTTCTACCAATAATGTGTAAGTATGCCTACTTTTCCGTAAGGTCTCCAGATATAACCATTCCCCTCTTTTGTCAGCTTTGTCAGTTTACTGACAAATGTGAGGTGAAATCTCAGAGGGTTGGTCTTTTAGTTTTTATTTCTCTTTATTAATGATTTGGAGCAATCTTTCATGCTGTTACTACTTTGAAATTCTTCTTTTGAGAACTGCTTTTTCATATCCTTTGACTGCTGATCCAATGATGAATAACTCTTGGTCTTAAACATTTATTTTAAATGTATTTAGATATATAGATTTTAGTCATTAAGCTCTTATCAAAGATATTTGATGTAAACATGCAACCCTTATCAATAGCTTCCTTTTTATCCAACTTTAATTGAGTTTAATCATGCAAAGATCTTTCAATTTCATGTCATTGTAATTATCTTTTATCTTTTGTGGTCACCTTCTTTCCTAGACTGATTAAAAATTCTCTCCAAAAGCCATACCTAGGAAAGATAGCTGAGCTTTTATTATTTAAATTGTTTAAATGATTGTTAATATGATAGTTCACATTTGGCGTAAGATGTTAGTATAAAACAAATCTGCCAAACTGCCTTGTACCAACAAGGCTTTGTTTAAGTGTGTACCACATACAGCCCTATGTACTGGGGATATAAAGACAAAATGAAAAGTCACCCCTGACTTCAAGTTGTTTGCATTCTAAAAGTCAGAAACAGCAAGGCAACAAACATATACATGATAATTTGAGGAAGAAGGAAACAATAACTAAGGGAAAGCCTTTGGGAGATGATACATGGACTTAATCTTGGAGAAAGTTAAGGATTTTAAGAGGCAGAGGTGAGAAAATTATGAAAATTAGAGTGTGAAAGAATCAAAGTCCTTTATGAGCAAATAATTTACTTTGTCTATGAATAATCTGAATTTCTCAAACATTTTCTCTGAGCCATTTCTCCACTCCAAGTTCAAGGCAGGCATTGAGCTAGGGTCTCATTCTGTCAATTGTGCAATTTGTCAGCTAATTTTGATAGGTCAGGCTGGTGTTCTTGAATTGAATTTTTCAGTGGAAATGTAATCTGGCTTCTTAAATGATCCAACAGTTGAAGGAATCAACATTCAATATCATTTTTTCAGGGCTTGTAAACAACTTGGTAGTCATAAACAAAAAGTAGAGGACTCCAAGCTACTTAGATGAATTTTCCAATTAATGATTTAGGTACATGCTTAGAAAAGGGTTCTGTAAGAGACTGTTAATCAACACAAATTATTTTTTTGTTTTGTTTTTTATTTATTTAAGGCAATGGGGTTAAGTGACTTGCCAAAGGTCACACAGCTAGGCAATTATTAAGTGTCTGAGGTCAAATTTGAACTCGGGTCTTCCTGACTCCAGGGCCAGTGCTCTATCCACTGTGCCAATCAAGACAAATTCTCACAGCTCAATCACAGAGGAAGCCATCCTTTCTTTTTTGTTTTGGTTTTTTTTTTATCTATCCAACATCTTCTTCAACAGATGGAATTAACCTTGAGGAGTTAAGTAGTACTTCAGGCTTGATGGTCTTGGTCTTTTTGATGGTCTTTTGGTTTGTTTGTTGTTTTTGTATTGGTTTATTGGGGGGGGTCAGCCTAGTTGCATCATGGACTACATGTATTTTCTTAGGTGAAGTGAAAAGCAACTTCAATGTGGCAGTCTAAGTCATTGGAAATTCTGATTTCATATTTCTTATTTTTTCACACCAATACCCAAAGTCATAAAATCATTACACTGCATTGTCTTAGACTTGGAAGGGACCTTAGAAGTCATCAAATCTAACCTTTCTGAAGCAGAAATTCACTTGAAAATATCCCCAAGTAATTAATAATTCTGTATTTAACTCCAAAGATAAGAAATTCACTAATACAGCAAATCAATGCTTTTTTTGGACAGCTCTGTTTGCTAATCTTCCTCATATATAGAGGTGAATTTTAAATCTTCATAACTTTTACAAACAAAAGTTTATAGTTCTGTTCTTGGGAGTTAAAATGAACAAATATCTTCAGATATTTGAAAATAGTCCAGCCTCAAGTGTTTTTTTCAAGCTAAATTATCTTTCAAAACTTGTACTATGGCATGGCAATCCTAGAATGGGACTTTTAGAAACCTTGCTGGAAGTGAATGGTAGTACAAAGGAATACAGCAACATGAAGATGGATGGGAAGATCAGGAAGAGATAAAGAAAACAGAACTTATATCAAAGATGAAAAGCAGTTTTATAAGAAAATAGTAAAAGAATCAAGATATGTCTAGTTCCGTGAATCAAAGTCCGTTTGTAAACATTCTCTTCAATGATGGTCCATTTCCTGTTCCTCATACAAGACACCCTATATTCCACCTCCAAGCCTTTGCATTGACTGTCTTCCAATCCTAGAAGGTCCTCTTTCCCCTCCTTCCCCTCTTAGAATCTCTGGCTCCTTTCAAAATTCAGTTCAACACAATTACAAAACATTTTAACACAAATAAATACAGATCTAAACAATTGGAATAATATTACTTACTCATAGGCTGGTTGAGGCAATATAATAAAAATGATAATACTACCTAATTTAATCCATTTATTTAATGCTTAAACTAACAAAAAGCAATTTTATAGAGCTAGAAAAATAATAACAAGATTTATCTGGAAGAACAAAAGATCAAGAATATCAAGAGAATTAAGGGGAAATGCAAAGGGAGGTAGTGTAGCCATACCAAATCTCAAACCATATTATAAATATACTATAAGCTAGCAATCATCAAAATAGTACAGTACTGGCTAAGAAATAAAGTGGCAGATGAGTGGAATAGATTAACTACACATTACTTTATAGCAAATGATCGTAATATCTTTCTAAAATGTAAAAAAATTGTTTGACATATAATTGGAGCAAAAATAAAACATTTTTTTAAATCAGTTTTCATACCACCTTCTTCAGGAAGTCTTTTCATGCCCTTCAGGTGTTAGCCTTCCTTAAGAGAAGGAAAAGAGAGAGAGAGAGAGAGAGAGAGAGAGAGAGGAAGGAAGGAAGGAAGGAAGGAAGGAAGGAAGGAAGGAAGGAAGGAAGGAAGGAAGGAAGGAAGGAAGGAAGGAAGGAAGGATGGAAGGAAGGAAGGAAGGAAGGAAGGAAGACAGAAAGGAAGGAAGGAAGGAAGGAAGGAAGGAAGGAAGGAAGGAAGGATGGAAGGAAGGAAGGAAGGAAGGAAGGAAGACAGAAAGGAAGGAAGGAAAGAAGGGAGGAAGGAAGGACGGAAGGAAGGAAGGAAGGATGGAAGGAAGGAAGGAAGGAAGGAAGGAAGACAGAAAGGAAGGAAGGAAAGAAGGAAGGAAGGAAGGAGAGAGAGTAACAGAGAGAGAGAGAGAGAGAGAGAAAGAAGATATGGACGCCATGTGTAACTGGGGTGGGGTTGACAGTACAGGTAGGTAAAGCTCATGGAAGTTGAAGAGGTTAAAATGTCTGAGAGGACATCGATGTGTCCAGGGAAATCCCCAAATATGAATAAGGCCTGGGAGTGGAGAGAAAGTCTCTGAACTAGAAATGGAGCCCCTTGGAAAAGAAAAGAGACAAGTTTCTGGGAGAGGAGCTCTCACAGCTCGGACTCGGGGCTCTTTGCCAAGCTGAGGTGGGGATAAGCAGCTTTTGGAGCCTTGTCTATAAAGCAAGGGGATCCCAGCTCAGCTGCCTGGCCGGCCCCTTGGGGCCACACACGTTGCCAATCCTGTTCCCTGTAATAAGTATTGACATAGCTCCAGTTCCCAGAAATGTTGAAAAGAACTAACAGTTCTTTTTAAAAGGACACCTTCTCCCCCCACCCCATTCTCAAGGAGACAGAGGAGAGAGAAAACATCCCAATTCTCAAAGGAGAATTCTGCATATCCACTAAAGACTAAAACTCTGTTGTGGCCCTAATTATGTGGATAGCTTCATCTGTGTCCTACCGGCCAGGTGTGGGGCCTAGAGTGAAACCAAACCTGTGATTTTATTGCTATAGAAAACTTCTAGGCCAGGAAAGTCCCTCTCCCAGTGCAAGCTTAGGTCCTGCTCTGGAACTTGAAGTCTTAGAGATTTGCCTAGAGCCCCGAGAGGCTATTTATTTGTCCAGGGTCACACAGTTCTCCCTAGCTCTTTATGCATTGGGACATACTGCTAGGACCTATGTTAGAAATTCAATCAACAGTTCCTTGGAAGGAGTGTGAAAGAATTTTAGCTTGGGATCTAATCCTATTTCTAATCCTAATCTAATTCTACTATTTACTTAACCTGGGAGTCGGTTTCCTCATCTGTAAAATGAGGTCGGACTAGATATTTTAGATGAATGAATGAGATAGGAATTAATTGAAGTATTTATTTATGTTCAAATGTTGATTATTTAGTTGATTAATAGGTATCCAACTCTTTGTGATGCCCCCCCAATTTGGTATTTTTTTCCAACAAAGGTACCAGAGTGGTTTTGCCTTTTCCTTCTTTAGTTCATTTTACGGTTGAGGAAACTTGAGGCAATCAGGGTTAAGTGACTTACCCAGAGTCACATAGTTGGGTAAAGACTTTTTTTTTTGTCAAGGCAATGGGGTTAAGTGATTTACCTATGGTCATACAGTTTCATAACTATTAAGTGTCTGAGGTCAGATTTGAACTCAGGTCCTCCTGACTCTAGGGTCAGTGTTCTATTCACTGTGTCACCTAGTTGACCCCCAGAGTCACATATTTAGAAAGTGTCCCAGGTCAGATTATGAACTCAGACCCTCCTGACTTGAGGTCTGGCATTCTATCCATTGTGCTACCTAGTTACCCCTATGTACTCCTAACTGTACTAAATACTGAGAATATGAAAGGGAAAGCACAACATTCCTAGCTCAGTGAGCTCATCCTTAAACACACAAAGGTTTCAGTCACAATTACTCAGATGGAATAGTCCCATAGTCTGTAGGACACAGAGACAAATGCAATGGTAAGGTCTCTTTTTTTACTATCATTTCCATCGACAAAATCACAGCAGTTTCAGATCTCTTATCTCTCTGAATCATATTATCTTGTCACTGTGGTGCCAGGACTATGCAATGCAATATAAAAAGAAAGAACATTGATTCTAGAGATAAATTCCATCTCTGATACTTGCTACCTGCGTAACCTTGGTCAGGTCTCTTGGGTAAGTCACTAGACCTCAGCTTCTTAACCTGCAAAATGAGTGGGTTAGACTAGATGACCTCTAAGGTCGATTCTAAATCTAGAATACTTCAAAGGAATTATTGAGGAAATTATTGATATACAATTAGTACATTAGAAGGAAAGGTTGCCATTTCTTTTCCATCAATGAGGTCTAAAACAGCACGACACTATTCTGGATGACACAACAGGATGATCACCTCAAGTCATGCACAGAAGGATTTAACACATGGGAGATGCTGTCTAAAAATTCTCTAATAGCAAGAGAAGAAATAGTGCTGAATAAATCAAATGTGGGAAGAAAGGAATATGGCCTTTAAAAGAAAATCCTAGGCTTAGAGGGCTTATCAAAGCATGAGATCCATCCCTAAAAGTGGAAAGACCTAAGACATTGCTCCTGAAAAAAGAGAACTGTGATGGAGATCTGCCTGAACTTTTCTCTGAAATGTAACTTAATTTCATGAGAGTCTTTGTGAGACTAATTAGTTTAAATGTTAGACTCTGGGCAAGTCACTTAACTCTGATTGCCTCAGTTTCCTCATCTGTAAAATGAGCTGGAGAAAGAAATGGCAAAAACCACTCTAGTACCTTTTGCCAAGAAAGCCCCAAATCAGGGTCACAAAGAGTTAGTCACCGACTAATCACTTAGTCAACAATTGAATATAAGTAAAACACTTCAATTAATTCTTTTTTTCATTCATTGATTTAAAATATCATCTGTTTCAACTTCCTTTTACAGATGAGGAAACAGACCCACAGGTAGTAAATGGCCACATTAGGATTAGATCCCAAATCTAAGATTCTTTTGAGATTTAATTCCCCAGGTGCAGCAAAGAGCCAGTACTGATAGCAGTTGAGTTCCAAACCAGTCTCTCTATGAAGCCCTGAACCTCCAGACTGTAGAGCTCATAAATCATATGGTTACTCCTACCAGTATAATACTAACCCCCTGTGAGATATTCTGAATTTCCCCGATATCTTAGGTAGTATCTGAATCTTCCCCCTTCTAATGACTAAAATCAAGCTAGAATCAGAAAATTGGCTTTTGCTAAGGAAAGCAAAAGAAAATAAAATCATATAGAGATTGGTCATAGAGTGATAGGATCATGAAGGTGAATAATGACATTTCCCCAAATTTACTCAATGTGAATCACACTAGATCATAGATTTAAAGCTGGAAGGGAACTCAGCAGTCATCTAATCCACACTGCTCATTGCATAGAGGAGGAAATTGAGGCCCATAGAGGTTAAATGACTTTTCCAAACCAAGACTACATATTTCAGGCATATTTCAAGCCCTGGGCTGTGAGAACCTGTCATTTGATTCAAAGATTCAATGCATTTGTTTCATTAAGCCACATTGTCTCACTAACTCTCCCCTTCATATCTGAACAGACAATGTCTGACACATTGTAGAAATGTAATAGATAGCATTTGATTAATTCATATGATGTGAAACCCTTTTACCTGGGGCAAAACAGAATGGTGGGAAATTGTTGGGACAAAATAAGAGAGGAAGCCACACATAAAGACTTGATCCAATCACACAAGGAGAAGGGAAAGACCAGTCCTCTATTGTCTTCCACCAGCTCTCAAATCCTTTCCCTTGCTACCTTATCCACCTTGAGGTATTAAAGCAACAGCCTTTGGACCACCATGGAGAAGTCCCAGGCTTCCTACCTTAGTTAAAATTCTCCATTATTATCTCTTCACTGTTTTCTTTTACTACAAATTTTTAAACCTGTGCCTCTAACCATAAAGGGATAGGTCAACAACATTCACACCCTTCCAATTGTCCAAGTACAAAAGAAGTCCTTATTTTATTCTGTAGTCTTTCTCAATTTCTCACTATTATCTTTAGTTCAAAGCTTACCATGACGACAGAGAGGGCAGAGTCAAGTGTCCATGTGAGTCGGGAATCACAGGATTCTTTAAAAAGCACAGGACAAACTGAATAACACCAACCTGAAAGCAAAAAGTAAGAGGAGGACTTTGTGGGGGCTGACTCACAAAATGAACTCTGAGACATTGATGATTTGAAACCAGTGCTAAGGACCATTCCCAGTCATCTTTCATTAAATGGATAGATAAGGGGCAGCTAGGTGGCACAATGGATAGAGCACTGGCCCTGGAGTCAGGAGGACCTGAGTGCAAATCCGGCCTCAGACACAATAATTACCAGTAGTTGTGTAATCTTGGGCAAGTCACTTAACCCCATTGTCTTGTTAAAAAAAAAATTAAATGGATACATAATTTTATTAATAGGGCAGCTAGGTGGTACAATGGATAGAGCACTGGCCTTGGATTCAGGAGTACGGAAGTTCAAATCCAGCCTCAGACACTTGACTCTAACTAGTGTGTGACCTTGGACAAGTCACTTCACCCTGATTGCCTCACATCCAGGGCCTTCTTCAGTCATTCTGATTCATATCTGACCACTGGATCCAGATGGCACCGGAGGAGAAAGTGAGACTGCGGATTCACATCAAATTCATGTGCTTGTCATGGTATCACCTCTCCGATGTTGTGGTCTTCTTCAAAAATGAAGGACAAACATTATTACTATTATCCCTGTTATTCCCATGTATTTCCTTAGAATTACCATCAATAAGCTTTAAGAAAACAGCAAGGGTGGTGTCCTTGTCCAGGACCAAGAGTGAAAGAGCAGAAGGAAGAAAATAAGAGCTTACCAAAGTACTATCATATATGGTGCTTTACCATTACTATTTCATTTGACCCTTACAGCAGTCCTAGGAGGTAGATGCAATGATTAACATCATTTTACAATTGAGATAGGCTAAGTGACTTGTCCCTAGGTCATACAGCTGTCTGAGGTCAAATCTGAACTCAGGTGTTATAGACTCCATGATCAGTGTTCTGAAAACTCTGAAACCATGTTCCACCATGTAGAAACCTAGACCCCACATCCACTCCAAGTAAGAATCCTGGGAAGAAAAATGGGTGGTGCTCCTAATGGGAGCAGATAACTCAGTCTCTGGTTCTGTTGAAAAATGAAAGAATGACATGAAGGCCTCCTTGAGACCCAGGATTGATCCCAGGAAATTATTCACTAGTATAAGTCCCCCAAGTTATGCTCCTATACCAACCATAAGATTTTCTAAAGACTCAAGAGGTGTTTGCTGCATTCAGGTCTACACCTTTGCTCTCCCACTCCTTCCAGCTCTCTCTCTCTCTCTCTCTCTCTCTCTCTCTCTCTCTCTCTCTCTCTCTCTCTCTCTCTGTCTCTCTGTGTCTCTGTCTATGTGTCTCTGTCTCTCTCTCTCTCTGTCTCTGTCTCTCTTGCTCTCTCTCTGTCTCTCTCTGTCTCTGTCTCTCTCTCTTTCTCTCTGTCTCTCTGTGTCTGTCTCTGTCTCTGTCTCTCTCTTTCTCTGTCTCTGTCTCTCTGTCTCTCTCTCTCTCTCTCTCTCTCTCTCTCTCTCTCTCTCTCTCTCTCTTTCTCCATCCCACCACTTAAAGTTCCCAAACATGGAACCTAATGCACTATCTATGACTTTAACAAGCATCCAAAAGAGAAATCTATCAAAGATGAAGAATGAAAACAACTTATCCAGCAGGCAGAGCCCTGAATCAGTCATCAGGGTCCAATTTCTTGCCCTCTGATAATTGAGACTTTCCTGTTTGCCTTTCCCTAAGGTAATGTTTGAAATACATGTGGCTCACTGGTTGAGTGGGGCTAGCTACATGAGTTCACAAAAATATTCCTGCAAGAAGCAAATCCACAGTTAAATGTAAATAGCTACTATCTTGATAGTTTCAATAAATCCCCCATTGGTCTCAAGAGTCTTGACAGTCATTTATCTGGAGTCAAAAGATAGTTAAAGCATTCTCTACTCACTGATGCTGAGCAAATACACTAAGGGTTTTCCCTGAAGCTCTCCCCAGGCTTCTGTGGCAAGATGTGTCTAGAGACCTTCTTCTCCATCATGATTGATGATGGCATTGGAACAGAACAGGCCCATGGCCAGACTTGACTTCACACCAAAAATAATGGACTATTCCACCCAGTTCAAATACTCCTGACTCAGGAGATGGGAAGAATCATAGCAACCAAAAGAGTTCATCTGTTTTGAGAGATAATGGGAACACTGTAACCTTTTGTGAAAATAAATGTATTTCTCAACACTTAACTAGACCTAAAGAAAATTGAAATTGTATTTCAGTAAGACTGGGAGCCTTGGTAACTCTAGTCTGGGTAACAACTTAAATAGTCTTAATTATATATTTACTTATGATAGGTTATGAATGTATGGGCCCTGTCTTTTACTGTAAGGGGTCGCCATACTTATCTGTGGATCAAACTACCTTGATTGTAAATGAGAATGGGTTTTGCTTTTAATTTATTAAATGTCAATCTTATCAAAAGGCAGTTACCATGGTGGTTGTTTCCTCTTTGAATCTTCTCTGAGTGACTAGAGAACCTTGACCTTGCATCTGCCTGCTTCTTGTAGCTATTTCTAAAATCATGCTTGATTGATCTGACTTTTGCTCTTTTGCCAAGAGATTAGTAGTATTTATATAAGTTTGTATTGCTTCTGATTAAGGAAGCTTGGGAAAGAATAAAGATCCTGTTTACTCAGTTCCTGAACAACAAGGAATTAGCTCCGTACATCTCTTCCCTAAAATCTGCAACCTTTCCCCCCATTTCAAACATCATCTTTGTGGTATTTGACTAATGTTGAGATAATCTGTGGGTGTATCCCTGTGCACACCATTGAAGGTGGCTAAGATGAGTACCTTTCTGGTAACTTATTTTGCTATTCTATTAGGTTAAATGTGTTTTACATTAAACTAACATTCTTGTCAGTTTAGAAAAAGAAACCCATTGTTAGAACTATAAATTATATTTTTGAGCATACATAATCTGACCCACAAAGTGTCTCATGTCCAGGATAATTTTTAGGGTCCCACAGGTGAGGGATCACCTAGATAATGGCAGTAATAATAACATTAATATTAAAACTTAAGGTCTCTGTAATTTGTTGTTCAGTCATTTCTGACTCTTCATGACCCTATTTGGAGTTTTCTCTTTTTTTCTTAAATTTTATTTTATGTAAGGCAATAGGGTTGGATGTGAACTCAGGTCCTCTTGACTCCAGGGCCAGTTCTCTATCCTCTGCACCACCTAGGTGCCCCCTGCAGTTTTCTTGGTAAAGATACTAGAGTGATTTGCCATTTCCTTCTCCTGCTTACCTTGCAGATGAGGAAACTGAGGCAAACTGGGTTAAGTGACTTACCCAGAATCACACTACTAAATCTTTGTATCTAAAGCTGAATTTGAACTTGGGAAGATTAGACTCCCTGACTCCAGGCCAGACACTCCATCTACTATGACCCTAGGTGTCTTAAACTATAAGATCAAAAAACAGTCTGATATAACAAAGTCCTAGATTCCATCCATAAGGAGAACACTATCAGCAGGGCCAAATGCTTCCAAGAGGTCAAATAGGATGAAAATTGAGAAAAGACCATTTGATTTGGTACTAAGAGATCACTGGTCACTTTGCAGAAGGTAGTTTCAATCAAATGATAAGATCAGAAATCAGATTACAGAGGGGCTAAAGAGAGAGTTGAGAGAAAAAAAAGGAAAGCACAAAGTAAAAATAAATTTCTCAAGAAGTTTAGCCATGAGAGATAAGGAAGTTTAACTATGAAGAAGAAGAGACATAGAAGATAGCCAGAGGTGGTAGGATCAATTGAAGTTTTCTTTAAGTATGGGGAAGAGGTGAGTTTGTTTATAGCCAGTGGGGAAAGTATCAATAGATAAGAGAATGAAGGTAAGAGAGAAGATGGGTAAGATGGTAGGAACAATATGCTGGAGAATATGGGATGGAATGAGATCAATGACCTATATAGAGGGGTTTATCTGGGTAAGATGAAGGATCACTTCTTCATCTGAGATTGGAATAAAGGAAAATATAGTGGTGGGAAGATGCCTGAGTGATATGAAATATAGAAGAGGTGAAAAAGGAGAGCTCCATTTTTTTTCAGCTCAGATGGAGATGATCTCATTCAGGCTTTCCTGGAAAGACTTCCCTACACAAGATCCCCCAGAAGAGGTCTCCTCAAATCAATAGCTATAGACCCTAGTCCAAATATCATATTATTGATATGAAGACCAGATATATTCCAGCATCAAAAGTAGATGTAATAAAGATGCTGATCTCTGACTGACTAGATTCATGAAGACTACTTGCTAAGCAGTAACTTCCAAATGACCGACTATAAACTGAGGCAAATAGACTGATGTAGCTTAATTGTTCAATGTTTAACTCTGATGGTAGAACATTTACTCCTGAAAATTTTTCAGGAAAAGGCAACTAAGACAGGGAGTTTCTTCATGACTAAGTCATTAGTTGAAGAATCTTGGGGTGTTTATTTGGAAAAATGGAAGAATTGTAAGTCATCTAATAGGGAAAGAGGAAAGATCTAATAGTTCATTGGAGGAGGGAACTCCCTCTACTAACCCCGGTTGGAACCTCTTCTGCAATTTATAGTCTTAGAGAGGTGCTCAGAGCACTGTGAGGTTAAAACTTACCTAGAATTACATAACCATAATATCAGAGACTTGAAATTCCTGAAGACCTGTCAAGTAGAAAAAGTGTTAGATTTTTTTTTCTACTTGGCTCCAAAGGAAAGAAAGAAGTAGAAGCAATGGGAGGAAATTATAGAAAAACAGATTTGGGCTTCTTTTAAGGAAAAATTACATAATTTGGGCTCCCCCCAAGTAGAAATTTACCAGCAAAAGCAGAAATATTGAAAAGATGATCTATTGTAAAAACAAAGATCTTTAATCTTCTTTTAGTATGGACCTCTTTTGCAGTCTGAGGAATCCTATGGAAACCTCAAAATGATGTTTGAAATTCATAAGATAAAATACAAAGGAAACTATTTTTATTTAAATAGTTATAAAGTTTTGTTTTAAAAATAATTCATAGACACCAAGTTAATAACTTCTGCTATAGTGAGAATTCTTATTTAAATATGATTTGTACTTGATGGATTTTGACTTCCCTGCTGAGTGAGTTCTGAGATTGTGTGACTATAGTCTTTGGTTCCAACAATTGACTTGTGTTCTCAATAAGCTTCAGGCATAGTAGTAGATTAAGAGTAAAAAAAGATCTAAGTCAAAATTCCATCTCTGACTTTCACAATCTGTGTGATGCTAGACAAATCACTTGACCTGAGACTCAGTTTCCTCATCTGTAAAATGAGGCTGATCATACCTGACTTATGGACTCCTTGTGAGACTTTAAGATACTATTGGGGCAGCTAGGTGGCACAGTAGGGCTGCTAGGTGGCGCAGTGGATAGAGCACCAGCCCTGGAGTCAGGAGTACCTGCGTTCAAATCCAACCTCAGACACTTAATAATTACCTAGCTGTGTGGCCTTGGGCAAGCCACTTATCCCCATTTGCTTTGCAAAAACCTAAAAGAAGAAGAAGAAGAAGAAGATACTATATGCTGAAAACATTAAAATAACTTAGTGTCCGTCATTAGTATTACTTCCATGATGTTCCTTGCTGGTGGCTAGCACAACCAATGTAGAGAACATTCAAATGAAATTAGTTTCCAAGTCAGCAACAGAGACAAGAACAGAATTAGCTTTCCTGTCTTCTAAATCTTTTCATATGACTCATTTAATTTACCCATTGGTCTCTTGGCAATGTGGATGAAAATCTTTTTAAGACAAATTCTCCAAATTATTCTGTAGAAGATTTGCAAAGTCTTGACATTTGCTAGAAGGATTATTGTTAAAAGTAACCTTACTGGGGCAGCTAGGTGGCACAGTGGATTTTATCTATCAATTAATCGATAAGTGCTTATTAAGAAGCTACTCTATGGGGCAGCTAGGTGGCACAGTGGATAGAGCACCAACCCTGGAGTCAGGAGTACCTGAGTTCAAATCCAGCCTCAGACACTTAATAATTAACTAGCTGTGTGGCTTTGGGCAAGTCACTTAACCCCATTTGCCTTGCAAAAAACTAAAAACAAAACAAAACAAAAGTAACCTTACCTCCTTTCTTCCAAGGACTTAGTTGTTATAATAGGTAGAATGATTCAGTTGGAATAACTCAAGGGAAGTGAGGAGGGAGGGGAAGGAGATTCTAGTGATTCCAACTCTGCTTTGCCTCTAACTATGTGACTTTGTACATATCATTTTATTTCTATAGGCTGCGGTTTCTTCATCTATAAAATAAGATTGTAAATAGATACCCTCTGGATCCTTCCAGATCTTTAAAAAAAAGACATTTAAATTAATTTTCAAAGGCATTTGTGATAGCTACTCAACACACATCTCTTTACTTCTAGAACCACAAAGTGTTGGAACCAGAAGGGGTCATAACGATCTTCATTTTAAAGACAAGGAAATAGCATATGTCCATGAAGTGACATCCCCAAGATCCCACAGTTCTTGTACCAGAAGATCCAGAAGAGCCCAGTCTTCCTAACTCCCAGTCCAGTGCTGTTTCTGCTATACAACACTGTCTCACTCATAGGAAAAAGCAAAGTGTCCTTAGGGTGGAAGGAAACTATTGCATTAGATTATGAGAGGATCTGAAATTCCAGTTTGATCTAAATAACACATGTGCACTATCTCATCTGCCTTGATATTTCATATTGCCAGACATCAAATCTAATCATTTCCCCTCTGTTTATTGATATTGGGAGACAAGGAGACTCAACTTACAAGATGTGTCTTCTGTGCTGGGCAGTGGCTATCCCAGAGCTCCAATAAATATAGTTATTATTACTAACATAGCAAAAGAAAAGGAAGTATAGAGGAGAAACAGAAAAATTATCATCAGAGATAAATAAGAAAAGGGACTAATCATATAGCAAGAACTAGGGATATCAATGGACAGTCATCATACACATATTTATTTACATGCTATCTACCCTCATTTCATGTAAGCTCCCTAAGGGTAGGGACTAGTTTTATGTATTTGCCTTTCTTTTTTATTGGCAGTGCCTAGCACAGAGTCAGCCCTTAATCAATGCTTGCTGACTAATTACTTCAATTAAACTTAATCATTAGCCTCCTTCAAAGTTTTTTTTCTTCTCCCTCCAAAACCATTTTGTATGCTTCTTGCCAAATCAATCTACCTTTAAAATGCTGCCACCATGTCTATTTCCTTGTCAAAAATATTTAATGACTTCCTCTTTGCAACCATATAAAATCATAGAATCCAAGAATTACAGGTCCAAAACAGACTTTAAAGGATATTCTCTTTGTTTTAGAGATAAGGTCCAAAGAAGGAAAGAGATTTCCCCAAGGTCAAAGTGACCCAAGCCCCATTCTGATTAGAAAGAGGTGGAGGAAGGGAGAAAAAGTAACAATCCTCAGATCCCTCCTACATCTAAATCTACATCTAAATCTATCAGATAATAAACTTGATGTCTAAAGCATTCTGCTTTCTTTTTTTATTTATTTTTCTAATTATAAACTTAAGTCATCAACAAATATAAAATTAGAATATTTAATAAAGAATTAGAAAGGTTGTATGAGAAATTATTGCATAGTTTACTTTTTGAAGATGAGAAAAGCTCAAACCAAGAGAAGTCTAGGTCAAATCTATTTTTCAGTAAGTGTTTTAGTCATTTCCAACATTTTATGACCTCATTTGGGATTTTCTTGGCAAAGATACCAGATTGGTTTGTCATATCCTTTTCTAGCTCATTTTGCAAATGAAGAAACTGAGGTGAACATGATTAAATGAATTACTTAGGGTCATACAGCTATTAAACATCTGAAGCCAGATTTGAACTTGGGTCTTCCTGACTGCAAGCCTGACACTATATCCACTGGGTCACCTAGTTGTAAAAGGCCTGCAAAAAGACTATATACTTCTTGAAGATAAGATCTTAAAAATGGTAGAGTACAAAGCCTATCAGACTAAAAATCAGATTTCTATTATTTTTTAGCTATGTGACATTCTATAAGTCACTAAGTCTCAATTGCCTCAATTTCCTCAAATTCCTGTATAAACTAGAAATAATACTTGCCCTACCTATATAAGCTATCTTTGCATCCCCAGTCTAATATATAATAGATATTTAATAAATATTTATTAAGTAAATGGCCAATACTTTAAAAAAAATCACTTTGGGGGTGGCTAGGTGGCATAGTGGATAAAGCACTGGCCTTGGAGTCAGGAGTACCTGGGTTCAAATCCAGTCTCAGACACTTAATAATTACCTAACTGTGTGGCCTTGGGCAAGCCACTTAACCCCATTTGCCTTGCAAAAACCTAAAAACAAATCACTTTGGTAACTGGGTGGAGGAGGGACAGATCTAAGAAGTACATGAGTCAAGGAGACCCAATGAAAAGATTATGATAATGGTTCAAGAGAGAGGTCATAAAGCCCTTGGAGTAGTATAATAGCTCTGTAAGGGGAGAGGAAATGTTTGCAGAAGAAGTGATAAAGGTAAAATAATAAGATTCAACAACAGTTGAGCTATTTGGGGTATCTGTGAGCAAAGAGTTAAAGACAGAATGGACTGAACAAGGACAAAAAGAGACCTTAGCGGTCATCAAATCCAACCGTCTTATTTTACAGGTAAGAAAACAGATCCAGAGATGCTCATTGAGTTTTCTAAAAAAGCTATTGTAAAGTGTAAAGGGCTAGAAAAATATAAGGGAGTTTCAGCATCCTCTTCCTGCTCCTCCTATGATTCAGCCCCTTCAGTTGACTGCATTTTTTTTGGATACTCAGTCACATCCTCCTATACAGGGGCCAGAGTTTCAATGGTTAAATTCATCTACAATATCCTGCCGAGTATGTGTTAATGTACTGTGGTTTTCACACGGAAGTTCCAGTATTTACCCAGGAAAATCAGAGCATGTGTCCTTTGATTTCCGGGTTGATTAATGCAGAAGCTCTCTTGTGGGCATCAATGACTTGGCCTCCAGTAAGGGGGAAAACAAAACAAACAAAAAAAAAAGGTGTAGTGTGGTTGATAAAGCCCTGAGCTGCAATAAAGAACTTGATAGCTTGCCTGGGCTCCTATTTAATTCAGTTCAATTTAACTAAAATGGATTAACCCTATGGGGTACAGAAATCCACACTAAGAATTGAAGAAGATGCTTAGTTTTGATAACATACTATTCTTGTCCCCATGGAGTTTACCATCTAGGTGGGGCCTACTTTTTTTCAGTTTCATCAGGTTAACATAGTGGGTTAACATAGTATCAGAGTTTTACCTTTAAGTGATTTGTTCAAGGTCATATAATCCAGCAAATATCAGAATGAGATATGACACATATACAAAAAAGTGTATTACAAAATACATATATGATAATAATTTATAAAATAAGGTATGATAATAATACAAAGGGAAGGGTCATTATCAACAAGAAAAGTCAAAGAAAATTTGCTAGAATTCCTCATTGACTACCTCCAACAACCACTCTCTATTTCATATTCTTCCATTATAAAACAGACTCCATCTGTGCTTCTGGATCACAAATATCTAGAGAGAAATGGACATTTTTTTTTAATTTTTTGCAAGGCAATGGGGTTAAGTGGCTTGCCCAAGGCCACACAGCTAGGTCATTATTAAGTGTCTGAGGCTAGATTTGAACTCAGGTACTCCTGACCCCAGGACTGGTGCTCTATCCACTGCACCACCTAACTGCCCCCGAGAAATGGACATTTCTAGAAGTATATATGAATGATCATCTCAAGGTTTTCATTTTCTATAAATGTTTCCTATTGTCTGATCAGAGACATATCCACTATGGAACTTCCATTTATTTCCAATCCAGGAGTCTTTGTACTGTCTTTTGAGACCTCTTCATGTTAAGCACTTAAAATTATAGTATCAAAATATTTGAGAGCCTAGGAATGTTAAAATAAACCAACTTATCCTTTCTCATTCCACAAAGAGAATTGCTTGTCTTTTAGGCTCTGGACTACGGACCAACATTTAATTTCATGACTGGTTTCATTGATTAGTTTACATCAACATTATTTATGTAAGATCTATGCAACGGTCTATTAAAATACCAAGTAATTGCAACATCACCATCAGTTAATTTGAACTTAGCCCCCACTGGACAAGCTGTCCTAGTCTAAGAGATAAAAATCCAAATATCAAAGAAAAAATGTAAAATAATAATGCTAGAGATTTAAAATATTTTATTATCTCCTGGCGTTTCAATGCAGTCCTTTTCCCCCAAGTTATAAATGCAATATTTGTTTCCAAGGAGATGAAAGCATTTTCCAAAGAAAACATTGCTTGATTCTCCTCAAAATCCTCAGTGGGGGTGAAGTAGATAGCAGGTTTATAGTTCTTAATTATTCACTTGCAGATGCCATTGGGCTCCTTTCCCCACTCACTGTGCAGATTTGTGATAGCTACAAGAGCAGCTTTGCCTCCTTAAAGAAGACACTCTATACACCTTGCTTGCTGGCCATATTTTGTGCATTTGTGGGGAAGCATTTGAGACTAGAGGATCTCATTGACAACTCCTTTCTCAGGCTAGTTCTGGTCTACCTAATTTAGGACTGAACTTATAGTATGATGCAATCAAGCAAAAGGTGAGATAGGTAACAGGTTAAATAATACATGGGAGAGTCCAAGAAGAATGGGAAAGGCAGGGTGGGGAAACAGGAAGTAATCCCACATCAAAAAATGTGGATTAAAGTCCACCTATTTATTGGGTGACTAGACAAGTTCCTTCACTTCCAGGTCCCACCCCAATCCCCGAAACTCTCTAAGAATACAAGTTGCAGAGCAGCTGACAATCAATATTGGCCAAGTATCTCTCCATAGAGGGTCATCTCCATAAATGAAACCTCCAATTGATGCAGGGGAAAGATGAAGAGAATTGTGAATGTAACAGAAAGAATTTGGGTGGAGATGCAAATTGACTTTTTTTTTACAAGGCAAATGGAGTTAAGTGACTTGCCCAAGGCCACAATTATTAAGTGTCTGAGGCCAGATCTGAACTCAGGTACTCCTGACTCCAGGGCCAGTGCTCTATCCAATTCATCACCTAGCTGGCCCTAAATTGACTCTTGAGATGTAAATTGACTTGAAGTAGAGAATTATGATTGTTACAGAAACAACTGTAATCTTAAGAGCTGCTTTGGGTGGAGACCCCCCCCACACCCCATTCTTGATTTATATCCAGATCTCCTTAGGCTTTACCCTCTACCTAATTCTGGGTCCAGCATGGGGAAAGGGAGTTCACCTTTTGCCCCCTGGATGAGAGGCAAGACATAAAAACCTGGGCTGGACCCTGGCTCAAGGCTGCAGTCTTCTCTGACCATGGCAGCCCAACACTGCTTGGCTGTTCTTTTATCTCTCTCTCTCTCTCTCTGTCTCTCTCTCCCTAGCCCTGTAACCTTTCTAATAAATTTTTGTTTTATCTCCACCCATGCTTTCCCAAGTCTGAATAATGATTCCTCATAGGCAGAACCAAAATCAAGCAGCCAACGGCTACAAAGTCATGCTTGAAAAAACAAATATTTTTAATGATTTATTTATTTAATTTTTTTAAACTCTTTTTTTTGAAAGCCGGTCAAGCTCTATTTAAAAGTTCTGAGAAGCTTGGCTTTTTAAATGAAAAGGGATATGGCCCCTTTAAAAGGAACCAGGCGGTAGTACCTGTAGGGGAGCTGTAGCCTAGTTGCTTAATGATGAAGCTTAATTGCTATCATATGTATGTAAATTTCCAGCAATTTGGAGTAAAAGTTACTGTTTTGGTTCAAATGCAGGTTGCACTTTTGCCTATATCTGACTCACATAAAACTTGTTGCCTTAACCAATTAATTTATAATTGTATTGTATATATAATATAATGTATAATTGTAACCAAATGATTGTATATTATAGTTTAAATAAAATATACACATATATTCAAAAGGAGTGTGAAAGGAGGAGGAAAAGAGAAGGGAAATGTTAAATTCATGTCTATATGGAAGCTCTAGAGAAAGAAAAGAAGGGCCTCACTCCTTGTGTCCCAATGGGGATGAGAGAGGACATCTTCACCTGAAATTCCAGACAACTCAGAATCTTGTCTTCTTTCAGTCTTGAAGGAAAAATTCTGAGGAAGTCAGGGAGTTACTTTTAATGTACCTTCAGTTCCAGCTCAGGAACATCTGAATCATCATTTTTTTTTCATTGCCAATTAGAAGACTTCCTGATACTGAGTCATCATGGTGAAAAATTAGATTCCTTCTCCCATTTTTCCCCATGATCTCTTGGACTGAAACCTGGCAGTGAATACCAATGCATGCTTCAATGACTGGTCCTCACAGACTAGGCCATCCCCCATTACAAATGTAATCAATCCAAGACTTCAGTAGGGGGAAAAAATGATAAAATTGGCTCAGAAGTCTTAGATTCAAGTTACTGTACTAACTTCTAACTTGTGACCAATGAAGAGTAATTTCATCTCTCTGGTTCTATTTCCTCATGTCTAAATTGGAGATAAAACTTAGCCTTTCTACTCCAAGAGACTGTTGAGAAGAAAGATCTTAGTAAATCTTAAGATGAGTTCTTATTTACAATGTTCTCAGATCAATCTTTTTTATGTTTAAGTTTGGATCATGCCATATCTTTGTTTAAAAACCTCAATTTTCATGCTCGCTTCGGCAGCTCATATACTAAAATTGGAACAACACAGAGATTAGCATGACCCCTTCGCAAGGATGACACACAAATTAGTGAAGCATTCCATATTTTTACTTGGGAATCAAGAATGCTTCTGTCAATGAACATTTAAAAAAAAATAAAAAGGCTCATGCTAATGCCATTCATTAGACCCTGAAATGGTAGGTTTTGTTGGGCTGGCCTGGGGACCTCCCCACCATTTATCATTTAGTTTCCAGGAGAAACTATTCAGTTACAAATGGTTTTTAACAAATGAATTTTTAGAATACAATGCATTCAAGAATTGGGAATTGCCAAGGAGTTATTGAAGGTAAATATTTTCTAAGATACTGTCTTATGCCTTAATAAAAACTTAGTTTCCTTAAAAAAAATTAAAAAATAAAAACCTCAATTTTCATAGCATGCTTTATATAGTCCAAATTATAGTGTGACATTTGGTCATGTCCCTATTCCCCCACGAGGCAACTTCTCTGAGTTCAGGGAAATTGTCTCTGATTTCATAGTCAGAATTGGCTAAATCTGATGCAGGGACTGTCACAGCTCACCCCTTCAATGCATAGTTGTGAGACAACAGAATAATATGACCACAGGTAGACAAGATACTGGATACACAGACACCAGCCATAATATAATGATCCTCCTAGAAAGTGGAGAAATCAGCAAAGCACAAATACACAGTTGATATCTCTTTCAAGAAGACTTCCAGTTCCATAGAAAATGTGCTCACCCTCATATACCTGGCTATCTCCTGCCCGCCTTGCATGGAAACTTTCTTCAACCTCAGAACTGTATCTGTCAATCTGAAGACCTATTCCCAACAACCTAGAATATGTGCACTGCCTCCTTCTCCTAAATAGCCTAAAAAATAAGTTTCAGACAGAAACTTGAATATATCTAATCACACATTGCAGGGCCATGTTTGCTATGTTAACAACAATAATAATGACTATTCATATGCAATCTCTCTAGTCTTCTCTCTCATTACTCCCCCCTTTCACCACTGTGCTCAAAACCGGACTAGCTGCTGTCCCCTATGTACTTCCCATTCTTTCCTACCTCCCTACTTTTGATGGAGTCTCCTACCCTAACTCCATCTCTACCTAGTATACTTCTACTCATCTTTTAAGATCCAGTTAAAATGGCATCTTCTCCATAAAGTTTTTTTTTTTCTGATTTTAACATTTAGAAATGAGTTCTCCTTACTGGGACATAAAGCTTCATTTGCACCTTGCTTATGCATTTATCAAAGCTGCTAGGTGGCACAGTGGATAGAATAACTGGCTGGAGTCAGAAAAACTCATCTTCCTGAGTTCAAATGTGACCTCAGACACTTAGTAACTGCATGACACTAGACAAGTCACTTAAGCCTGCCTGCCTCAGTTTCCCCTTCTCTAGTGTCTTTGCCAAGAAAACTTCAAATGGAGTCACAAAGAGTTGGACACAACCAAAAATTAACAATCAACAAGACATATTTATCATGTTCTGATGGAACAAGATAAGTTACCTATGAGAATGATTTTGATAAAATTAAAATCTCCATGAAGGCAAGGTCTGAGTTTGTGTCAACTTGTATATAGGGTATCCTTATGAAAGTAGTTGTAAGGAAAAAAAAGTATTTTTCCTGCTTCAAAACAAAGATTTGAAAGACTAATCCCATAATTGTAATATCAGCAATAATAACCCAAAGCCCCTTTTCTCTTGGGGGGGGCATATTTACAGAATTAACCTCTGATTCTCAGGAGAACCATACCACCACCCTCCCACTAACATAAATCAGAACCAACCCCCAAGTCCAAGTTTCCATGTTTCCTTCTTCCAATGGAACACACACACACACACACACACACACACACACACACAAAGAGGTATATCCAGATAAGACCCCTTAAAAAACCCATTAGACATTACTGGTTTGAGAAGGAGTGCCCCCCATTAACTATGGGACCCTAGCTAGCTACCCAATTCCACCTGAGGGCCCAGAAAGGTACCAAACTACACCAGGTACCCAAAAGACCTGTTTCCATTATTCTCCCTGATTGCCCTTTGTTTTTAATCACATTTTTCATAAAAACTGACTTGCTTTACTTTCTTGTTATGAATACCACATGTCTTTTTACTGGTCCTTTGGAATTCTCCACATTTTTTGTCCTGTACAACAATAATCTATTGTAGTTTCAGCTTACAGAATAGGTAGTAATATTTACTACCTATATGACCTTGGACAAATCACTTTCTCTCCTCAGGTTTCAGTTTCCTCAATGGTAAAATAAGCAAATTATACTAGATGACTTCTGATCAATCAATTGATTAAGATTATTAAGTATCATACACTATTCATGATGCTGGGGATAAAAAGGCAAAAATAAAACACCCCTACCAACTATATATGCATATTTATATATATATATATGTATAGACATAGACATAGATAGAAATAGAGATAGAGAGAGAGATAGAGAGAGAGAGAGAGAGAAAGACAGAGACAGAGACAGAGATAGAGATAGAGATAGAGATAGAGATAGAGATAGAGATAGAGATAGAGATAGAGATAGAGATAGATGCTTCTAAGAGAAGGGCAGCAACAGAAAAAAAAGGAAACCTGTATTTCTCTTTCCCTCCAGCTCAAGTTAGAACCCTTCCCTAATCTATTGTAGGAGTCCAACAAATGTTTATCATTTCTTCAGTTATGTTAAATGAGTTGCTATCATCATTATTGTCATCATTTGCCTCTTCTAACCTTAGATGAATAAATGGTAATGGGACTTAAAATGAAACTTGCAAAAAAAGGAAAAAAATTGAATAGAAGCTTCTAGCCCTTGTCGACTGAAAAGGCCTGGCAGTCACAAAATTGTCTTGTTATCAACAAGATTCACATCTTGAAGTTAAATTCTTTGTTCTGAATATAAAAATGCATATTGATAAAACTTGGTTATAATTAGGCAGGAATGGGCTTTCCATAAGTGCTTGAGCAAGAACAATAGAAACCTAAAGATTGATTTGTTGTTTGGTCATTTTTTCAGTCGTGTCCGACTCTTCATGACTCCATTTAGGGTTTTCTTGGCAGAAATACTGGAGTGCTTTGTCATTTCCTTCTCCATTTCACTTGAAAGATGAAGAAACTGAGACAAATAGGATTAAATGACTTGCCTAGAGTCACATGCTAGTAAGTGTCTGAGGCTAGATTTGAACTCAGGAAAATGAATCTTACTAATTTCAAGAATCTCTATCCACTTTGCCATTTAGCTGCCAATCAAAGGCTGATATTATCCCCAAATATGAATATGGACTCCCTTTATGTTGATGGTTAATTAGCTCACTGAGGTTTCTGAAAATCCCTAAGGATCAGCCAAACTAATGAGGCCAAAGAAGGAAAACTATTCACCAACTAAGTAGGTCTAGAACGATAGACTTTTTTCCATATGCTACTTTGTTTCTGATTCATAGGGTCCAAAAGACCATAGAAAATGTTCCGCCTTAGCCCTTCTCTGATATCTCATTTAACAGGAAGAACCTCAAGGAGAAGAGGGGACTGCCCTGCTTCTCACAAATTATAAATGGAAGTTTCCACCCATGTCTCCTGATTCCAAATCCTGTTCTTTCTCCTACATCTGAGGGTCATTTCCCCTTTAATGATGCTACCCTGTTTAAATTGCACATCCCTCCTTCCATTCCTCTGACACTTTATGGATGCAAAGCATTTTGCATAAATTATCTCATTTAAACCTCACACAAACCCTATGAGAAAGGCAAGAGGCAGGCATTATGATCCTCATTCTATAACAGAGATTGCAAGAACTGAAGTAGCTTAACCATGATCTTACCATCAATAAGTTAGCAGATCTGAGACCACAACCGAGCTTCCTGACACCAAGTTTAATGGGGTTTTTTCCATTGCACTCCTGTATTTTGGAGGTTGAAAAATGAGCACATAAAACAATATTTGTCACTGAGTCCAAGTCACATCTGTGTTATTTGATTCTCATCTTCTAATACTATCATCTGCAATCTGCAATCTGGCAGTAGACTGCTCAATTACTGCCAACCTCAACAGATGTCTAAGGCTCAAACCCATTTAGACAATACTCTGAGGATCCTAAAGATATTTCTAGCTTTTTCATTAGTTGCCTGAATCTCCTGGCAACTAGAAAGACAAGGGAAAGAGTGACAAATATATTTACTATCTTAACTATTTGAAACTTGGGCCATGAAAAAAGTACCCTCCATTCAGGTGAGTACAATTATTTTTCTAGGAAATGAAGATCCCCTTGATGCTTAGATATGGGTACAATTCCCAGGATGTGCAAACACTTGTTTCTATGATGAAAGACCTGGATTGGTCTCCCCAAATGGAAGCTTTATGAGAAGATGAATGAGTAAGGCATGTCCTTCTTAAATAAATTCTCACCTGTAACTTGGAAGAAATGTTAGGAAAGTGGGGATTCTTATATAAGTCACCAGCAAAGAATCAAAACAGAGATGTATAGTACATAAGATAATTAACATCTCCCTCCAGTCCCAGGTGCTAGAGTTGAAAATTTCTATCAACCATGACTAGGGACTATTGATTCCTATAAGATTATTAGACTCTTTCTGGCTACCATCTCTTCTGTTCATTGACCTGATCTAGCTTAGGAGGAGGCCTCAGGGTACAGTGATTCCAAGAGATGGAACAGTTAGAGAATTGGTGAGATGAGAAAGAAATCTAATAACCTTACTGAAAGAACTTTGGCAGTATTGCTAAATACAGCATTACCTCTTTCCTTGCTTTTGAAAGTCCCAAAAGATCATTCTGTCTATGAACTTTTACTCATTCTGATACACTGAAAATAATTACTCACATCTTTATTTTGTTGTTCACTACTATAATAAATTGAATGAACAGTAAAAAACGATTAAAACCTAGGAGACAGGATGACTGAGAAATAGAGATACATGAAAAGAAGGAGAAAGGGAGGAAGAGAGAGAGAGAAGCAAAAGCTTATCAGAAAATTTCTCCTATTTATTTAGAAACTGAGTGAGGTCTCAGAGTTAATTCATTTATTAGAAAGAGTATCATTTCTAATAATTTATGAGGAAATTACAGAAACCAGGTTAGAAAATCAATAAGGAAATGCTTCAGTAGCCGGCCAAGAGAAGGTTAGGTTTATTATAGTTGTCCACACACAGCCAACCTGACCCCATCTAGGCTCCGTGTGGGTCTAGAAAGACTTACATAATCTTTGATAACATTAAAATGATCCAGTTAGATCTCTGGGTTGAAGTTTATAGATATTTCAATCATATTTTAAAATACCATTTTGCTTTCCTGGATGTTTGGATCAATAGCTCTATCTGTAGAGTATTAATGTGCCCGTCTTTCTACATTTCTTCCAAAATTAAGCATTTCTATAATTTGATATGTTTGCTAATTTTCTGTATATGAAGTAAACCTTCAGAGTTGTCCTGATTTGCATTTCTCCTGTTATTAGTGAATTGGGGCAATCTTTGATATGATTATGATATGCATCTGATAGTTCATATGATCATATAATACCTTAAAATTCTTCTATTCCTATACTTAAGATCTACTGATAGTGTTCTTACAGGATTGGGTCATATTTTTGTATTCATATTATTTTACCTTTACCTCAACTTCTGTATCTGTTTTTTTAAAAACCTAAATTGGTTAATGTATTCCCAGTATATCTACATCGATCTTTTTGACCTCCTCCCCTTCTTCTTTCTTACTGTTTCTCTTTGTGTCTTCAGAATGTCATTTTTAATAGATCCTTATCTCTTTCAGCACAACTTTCCATGATGAATATTGGTCCAGATGATCTTATCTAACTTTCCTTTCAATCTTTTGAAATCAGTTATTTTAAATCAAAGAAAAAGAAAAAGACTCATATATATATATATACAAAAATATTTATAGTAACTTTTTGTGGTAGCAAAGAATTGGAAACTGAGGAGATACTCACCAATTAGGTAGGGGGTGGCTAGCCAACTAATGGTTTATCAGTGTGATGAATATAATACTTTTCTGTATAAAAAAATGATAAATGGGAAGGTTCAGAGATACCTGGAAGACTTTTATGAACTAATCTGGAGTGAAATGAGCAGCAATAGGAGAACAATTTATACAATAATAGTGGTATCATAAAGACAAAAGAGTAATTAGGTAGTTCAGTGGATAGAGATTGGGCCTGGAGTCAGGAAGAGCTGAGTTCAAATGTGACCTCAGACACATTCTAGCTGTGTAACCCTGGGCAAGCCACTTAACCCTGTTTGCTTTAGTTTCCTCATGTGTAAAATGAGCTGGAGAAGCAACCCCCTCCAGTAACTTTACCAACAAAATTCTAAATGGGGTCCTAAAGAGTAGGACATGACTGAAATGACTCACCACAACAAGAAAAATAAATAAATTTAGATACTTAGGATCTCTGATCAACACAATTACCAACCACAAATCCATGAAATAGGCTACTTACCACTGGGATAGAGAGTTAATGAGGGGTGGCTAGGTGGCTCAGTGGATAGAGCACTGGCCCTGGAGTCAGGAGTACCTGGGTTCAAATCCAACCTCAGACACTTAATAATTACCTAGCTATGTGGCGTTGGGCAAGCTACTTAACTCTACTGCCTTGCAAAAAAAAAATAAAAAAAAAAATAGAGAGTTAATGAATCCAGAGTGCAAATTGAGACATTATCCTTTTTCAGACATGGCTAGAGCAGGAATTTGTTTTGTTCAACTGTACATATTTGTAACAGGGGTTTCATTTTTCTTTCCTTAGCAATAGGTGGAGTAGAGATGGGCCTTTTTATTGTTTTTAAATTAATTTGAAAAAATGAAAGGGAAAAATGTTTTAAATAAATTTCTTTTAAATCTAAAAACATGTCAGATAATTTCCAGTTTTTTTCCTTTACACAACCTATAAAGGTATAAAATTCCCTGCCTTCTCACTCCTCACTTCCTGCCCCAATTTTTCATTATTCCCATACCAGCAATCAGTTTCTCCCTGATTTATGAGAATATAACAGTAACCCTACCTTTTGAAACATGAAATTTAAGACAAGTCAGGAAATGTTTTACTCTCCTAACAGAGAAGAAAAGATTTCAGAAGATGCCTAGATAATTGAAGTCTCTCATCATTAATATATAATTCTTCCTGTGCCAGGCTTCTAATCCTTTCCTCTAATTCATCTATTTCCTTTTTCAACCTAGGTGGTTTGTAGTATACACTGAAAACAATACTGTATCTTTTTCTGCCTCCATTAACATTTCCCCAAATATTTCTTACCATATTTCTGTCCTCTGAATCCTAGATTTCCTCACATGAGTTCAGCTCCTTAGTATGTGACCTCTTACTCACCTATCCTTTTAAAACATATGCCCATCCAAAGTTATATTTCTCTAAACTTGCATTCCACAAAGTCACAGTGATATTTCTGGGGTTGTACCTAACTCCTTTCATTAGAATCTCTCTAATTCATTTAATTCAGTCACAAGCGTGAACTTTTAGTATTTTCAAATTTCTAAAGTTTTAATCTTGGTCTTAGAGCTTTTATGCAGGTAACTGGAAAAATCACTTGACCTTGATTGGAATAGGAGATCTCTTATTTAGGAAAAATCTCTTACCCAGGGTTCTGACATCTATAAAATGATATGGTTGGATTTGATGATGTCTGAAGTCCCTGACTTCCTTAAATCCAATGATCTTATGACTTTGTTATATCAGTCAATATGTAAATTATAAGATAGATAAAGAATCCTGTTTAATTACCAAAACTGCATAGCCAAGGTAACCAATAAAATTGTCACTGAAAAAATATACATCCAATAATATTGCTCATTGTCACAGTTTAATTAATGTGTATCAATTATATGGAAGGTGCTTATATATAAAAGGTAAGATGTTAGTGACAAAGATCTTACAATTCCCCAAATGGCAGAAAGTCAAAGAAAAATGGAGATTCATCCCTTTTAAACTGGTATTTGCCTGTTTTACCAAATATTGTAATTACCATCCAAGCAGCAGTCATTAAGGTTGCAGACATTAATTGGGCTGGGAATTTGAATGAGGTGGGATGGAGACTTACACATGTGGGTTAAGGTAAGTTTTACTCTTAAAGTTTATATAATTGTTCTTGTTTGGGGGTTTTTTTTGTTTGGTTTTTTTTTTTTTTTAGATTTTTGCAAGGCAAATGGGGTTAAGTGGCTTGCCCAAGGCCACACAGCTAGGTAATTATTAAGTGTCTGAGACCAGATCTGAACCCAGGTACTCCTGATTCCAGGGCCCGTGCTTTATCCACTACTCCACCTAGCAGCCCCAATATATAATTGTTCTTATTCTGAGCAGGGACTACCTTTGTCACTAACATCTTACCTTTTATATTTCCTAGAGGATAATCATAACACAATATACAGCACAAAGAACTTTCCACAAAACTACCCTGATAATGCAGGAACAGTTTATCATCTCTATTTCCTGGGTGAGGAAAAGGAGATTCGGAGAAGTTAATTCACAAGGGATCACACACACACACACACACACACACACACACACACACACACACACACACAATTCAGAATTTTTTGAATCCCAAATCTTTCCATGATAGTGTGCTACCCCCAGCACAATGAGGTACTAACTCTAGCAATAAATATTACTAGGATGGGCCAGGCATGAGAAGTAAGAGAAATTTTTTCTAGGGATCCCCAGAGCTTTTTCTAGGAAACATGACTGCTCTTATATATTTTCTTCTTTTTCCTCATCAAGTTTCGGGTAGTTTCTGATGTGACAATCGTTTTGTCCACCAAGACTCCAAAAGTCACTCCAAAGCATACCCATCAGGCAAGTGATGAGAGTAGATTACAGAGATACAATATTCAAAAGCAATTATTTTTAGTTGTTGTTGTTCAGTCATTTCAATAAAAAGCCAGAAACCTTGTCAAATCTGTATACTGTTGCTGTTCAGTCGTTTGAGTTTAGTCCAGTTCTTTGGGATCTCATGTGGGGGTTTTTTGGCAAAGATACTGGAGTGGTTTGGCACTTCCTTCTCCAGAAGTTACCATTGTACAGAATAGTAAACAATAATGATAATGATGATGTTAACATAATTAATATGTTTATAGTACTTTAAGGTTTACAAAGTATTTTCCAGAGCCATAACTAGAAATTCTTACACCTGGGTCAAATTCAGGTAGAGAGAGGGATAGATGCAAAAAGGATTATGTAAACCCTGGGGGAAGTCATGAAAGAGAGGTGAGGGGCTCCTTCCCCAGAGATTTTTGGACCATGCCTTCATGTTTAGCCCAAGTATCCCTGCTCCCCTATTCTCCAATTCCCAAAAGGAGATAGGGAAGAAAGTAAGGGGTCTTGAGGAAGTAGGCCACAGGAAAGTGGCACCAAGGCCACATTACCCATGGGATGGCAGCACAGGGCCAGGTGAGGGAGCAAGAAGCAGCCTCCCACCCAAAATGTCACACTTTTTCACATATAACAGGTTTTTTAAATGCTCTTATAAAGAAGAAAATACCATCTCTTGAAAATGTGCTATCCCTTTACATTATGATTTTTTTTTAGTGACAAAACAGTAAATATCATTCATTGGTTTACTTTATTTGTTTGTTGTGACTTAAGAACTTGAAGTCTGGTACCAGCATGGTTGGCAGCACCTTCGCCAACTTCCCAGTTGAGCATCTCTTTCCTCTGACCCCTGCTGCCTTTTGACCAGAGTCAGGTGTTCCTATGCTGATTCCCTCTCTTCTGCTACCCAGGCTTCCCCCAAACCTTCAAAGTGCAGAGAAGGGGTGCTGAGGCCTGAGTCGTTGTACTATAATTCCTTCTGCATCAACAAGAGGGAAAAAGTCTTCAGTTGTTGCATAAAATCCCAGTGTGGGAAAAAAGCCAAACTGCTTTATGAGTCTCTATTCACTGTGTTAGTCTTGTTTAGGTTAGATAATAATAGCAATAACAGCAACAACAATAGTTCACATGGAGATATTACTTTTGTGGTTGGCAAAATGATTCACATACTTACTTCATCTAAAACTCACAGCGACCCTGTTCCTTAAATACCATTATTTTTCCATTTTACAGTTGAAGAAAAGAAGGCTCAAAGAATTGCAATGATTTGCCCAAGTTTGCAACAGTGACAAGACTCTGAGGCAGGATCCAGATACAGGGTTTACTTATTCTGAGTCCTTTATCTACTAAGCCAAATTACAAAGGGTTCCAAAAGGTCTGGATCTATTTACACGCATGTGTACACAACACACACACACACACACACACACACACACACACACACAGCCCTGAATTTAGCCTTTACTTAATTAACTCAGCTGATCAGAGCACAAACCTAAGGGTCAGGGGATTATTTTCTGGCCAGAGCCATTCAGTCACATTCTGTTCCACATCCACCAATGGAATTCCATTCTCCTAATCAACCACCTTGCCGACAAGTGCCCTTTGATTATGCATCTTGAGTTTCCAGCCAAGACTAGGGCATTTTACATGAGATATTTCTAATTGGTGGAGACAATAAAAGTCTCCACTCTCCTCCTGACTGTGGATGGATCTGGGCAAATCCATGACCATTACATGAAAAACAACTGAAAGGATGGATCCTTTACATAAGATAATCTCATTTACCTTCATATACAAAGGAGAGTATGCCAGATAAGAGCCAAATGGCTTAACTCTTGACCATTCAATGTCTAATTATAATGGGAGAGAGGACTCACTGAAATAACCACCTGGATACTTCTGGCTTTCAAGAAATTGTTCTCTCCAAACAGATGTATTTGTTTGTTGGCTCTCAGGAATATTCATGGAAACCAAAGACTTGAATTCTCCCCTAAATTATTTGTTGTTGAGCCAACAGAATAAGGACTGTCTTTAGTGTGCCAGTCATCTCCATCCCTGGAGCATATTAGTTCATCAAGGAGCAAGGTATTCTGGAGCTCCTGCCGCAGCTTAGAATTCAATCTTATTTTTTGCTATTACTTCTTAGTTTTATTTTTTTAGCTTGAGTTTTCTCCATCTCATGGAGTTGAACCTGGTTTCCTGAAAGTTGAGCCAACAGAGGAGAAACCAAACTCCTCCTACACAGTTGGAAAGAATTTGGGTACAGTTCTAGAGAAGAATTGTGTATATGTCTGCTGTCTGAAAAAGCCCATCTAAGTGGGAAGAGACTTATGACTACAGAGGTGACCAAAAGATAATAGCTATTGTTGATTGTTGATGTGATTGTTGTTGTAATACATACAAATAATGTTCTAAGGTATGTCTTGATGGAGGGAAGGACCATCTACTGGAAAAAAACATGGATGTTTCAAAGTATTAAAGACCTAGGAATGAGTAGCTGAATTAGTTTCATCTCAGATGCTGAAATACAAATAAAGTGACCTTCATCATGTTTCCTAAGTTGCCATTAGTAGGCATTATTACTTCTACCATGACAGAATGAAAATGGGGACAGTGCTGCCTGCTGTTGCAGTAGTGGTTTATATCCAAGCTACTCAATAGGGTTGGGCTCAGAGTTTGACTTCAAAGATTCTTTAGAGATGTCACTCTGCACAATCGAAAGAGGTAACTGTTCATAAACTTCCTTTGAAGATTTATTCTGGCAAATGAGGAATAGTGGCTTCATTTCCTTTTTGAAGTTACTGTTCAAAAATCCATAGATGATGGGATTGATGCAAGTGGATGCCATGGCTATCAAATGACACACTAAGAATATTAGGTTCCCATAGCAGATGGGAATAGCTTCATGATACCAGTCCTCAAGACCATTGAAAACATGCAGTGGTAACCAGCAAATGGCAAATGCCGCAACCATGGACAGAAGCACCGAGTTGATCCTTTTCATCTGCGTTACCCCCAAGGAGTGCTCGTTTTTCTTAAAAAGATCCCTTCTCCTCTTCAGGCGTTGATGGATGCGCAGGTAACACACAATGATGAAGGTCAAAGGTGCAAAGTACTGGAGGAATAGCAGGAGGATGGTGTAAATGGATTTGTGTTGAAGCGTCGGCCAGGATTCTGTGCAAACAGCCTTGTCCACTAAAAAATCCATGGCTTTGGATTGATTCTCTTGGAACACATTTCTCAAGATGGTGTTGGCCATGAAGGGCATAGCTAAGAAGCAGGCAATGAGCCAAGTGCCTACAATCCCTAGGTAAGCCTGAACTATGTTAGGCGTGTAGCCTAAGGGATTGGTGATCATATGATGTCTTTCCAGAGCAATCAAAACAAGAGAGAGAACAGACACTGTCACTGACATGCATTGGATGAAGGCAGACAGTTTACACATTGCATCCCCAAAGATCCAGTAGTCCATGATGGTGTAGATAAGTGTAAAAGGCTGACAAAAAACACTCATAATAAAATCTGAGAAAGCCAAATTTGCAATGAGGATATTAGTTACATTGACTTTCTCTCTCTGTCTAATTACTACTCCCACCAGACACAGATTACCTAAAATACCTATGAAGGTCTCCAAGCTATAAGCAATGACTAGGAAGATATTCATGTCAATGGAATTCTGGCAATAATCTGAAAAATTTGATAGGATGTTCTTTCTCCAGCTCCTATTTTGACCTTGGGATAATACTGGCAGTAGATTGGAAAAATTAGTTGAATTCATGTTGGAGACAAGTGAACAGTAGGCTCTCTTGTGCTATGATGGCCACTTCAGCAGAATTATAAAGGCACCCAGGGAACACCTGCAAAGGGAAAGATCAATGAGCAAAGTTACCAAACTACAATTGAATGAATATTTATTAAATGCCTACTATGTGCAAGGGAGGGAATCATTTCATTTTTATTAAAATATAAATATTAAAATTCAATTTTTATTTACACTGAATTTAGATCAATGTACAACATGGAAACAATGTAAAGACTGACAAATTGCTTTCTATGGGGGTGAGGAGAGGGAAGTAAGATTGAGGGAAAATTGTAAAACTCAAAATAAAATCTTTAATTGAAATTTAATTTTTATTCAAAATGAAAGGATTAAAAAAAAGAATTCATTCCTTTCCTGAAGGAGTAAATATTCAATTGTAAAGCAGCTAGGTGACTCAGTGGATAGCACACTGGCCTTGGAGTCAGGAGGACAGGAGTTTGAATCTAGCCTCAGACACTTGACACTTACTAGCTGTGTGACCTTGGGCAAGTCACCTAATCCTGATTTCCTCATATCCAGGGTCATCTCCAGTTGTCCTGATTCCTATCTGGCCACTGAACCCAGATGACTTGGAAGAGAAAGTGAGGCTGGTGACATAGCACAGCACCCCTCACTCAAATCCAGTTCATGTGCTTCTCATAGCATCAACCCCCCCTGATGTCATGGTCCTCTTTGAGAATGAAGGACAAATATCATATTCAGTTGACAAAAACAGCATACATATCAACTGGAAGAATCAGGTTAAATGACTTGCCCAAGGTCACACAGGTAAACATCGTTTATGCTTTTCAAATATCAAATTGGCAGGTGTGTGGAAGATGGATTAAAGAGGGAAGAGACTGAAACAGAGAAATCAATTAAGAGGTTACTGCCAAAGTTCAGGCAAATGAAAGCCTCAAACTGATCAGTAACCATGTTAATGGAATTAAGGGAACACATGCAAGTTATATCATAGAGGCAATATCAACAATATTAAGTCATTGATTCTGAATACTACTAGTTAGATATCAATGGGCAGGAGCTGAATAAAAACTGAGTGGAGGAGCATGGAACAACACACAAGTAAGATTTGTCCCAAAATACTTACTTCATAGAATCATAACTTCAAATATTATGTTCACTTTATAAAATTTCTTTTATGTTTTTTCTTTCTTGTGGTTTTTCTTTCATTTAGGTCTAATTCTTCTTTCTCAATATGACTAATATTTTAATAAAGATTGTACATATGTAATTTATATCAGATTATTCACTACCATGAAGAGGGGAGAGAAAAGGGAGGGTAGAAAAATGTGGAACTCAAAAGCTTACACAATGATGAATGTTGAAAACTGTATTTGTATATAATTGGAAAAATAACATAATAAAAATAGAGCAACAAAAAAATCATAGCTTTAGAGGTCATTTAGTTCTGTGAAATGGGTACATGGCTAATCAAAAACAATAGGAAGAGATGTTATTTGTTGCTAAAGTTACCTTTAGTCTTTTTTTAAGTTTGATTAGTTGTAAATGTATTGGTTGTAAAAGTTTTATTCATTTTGTCATTTTTCAATTTAAACTTGAGTTAATCACCTATTTAAGCACTACACACACACACACACGCACACACGCGCACACACACACACACACACACACACACACACACACACACACACACACACACACACTTTGGCACAGAGACAAGATATTGTTGGATTTCAACCATCTGGACACTTGAATGATGTCATTCCATGGTACTATCTGGGGTCTCCTTAGATGATGTCCCAAAGGAAAGTTCTGCAGAAATAAGGAAGACTACTTCCACAAGAAAATAAAGCAAAAGGGAAATCACATAAGAAAGAGCAAGAGAACTCCTGGTTCTAAAATAACGAGCTCCCAAATCAAATAGGAGCCCAAAGTGAGACCTGTCCAGAGAACAAAGAGTAGGCAACAACAAATATTCACAAGTTCCAACACAAGCAGGAACCACAGATTGAGGTGAAGCTAATAATAATAATAATAATAATAAACAATAGCTAGTATTTACCTAGCTCATATACAAACCTCTTTGCATGTATGATTCTCATTAGATCCTCACAACAATCTTGTGAGATAAATGCTATTATTATAGCTCATTTTACATATGAAAAAACCAAGACTGAGAGGTCCAATCTTGCTCTGTGTCACATAACTACTAAGTTTCTATAGGACGATTTGAACTTGGGTCTTTCTGACTTTCCAGTCCAGCTGTTGCCTCTTAGGTGGATAGAATTTTCTTAAGCGTCCTGAATAATGTGTTCATACATTATTTGTCATGCTGAATAATGGACTTATACACTATTTGTCATGCTCAAAATAGTGGATTTACTTATTCCCTTTTGAAGCTGAACATATTAATTTAATAAAGAGGCTACCATCTTTATTTCTCCAAATAAGCTTCAGTTGTGGACAACTCCCAATAGGAAGCAGTTGGTTCTGAGCATCAATAAACACCATAGAGACAGGAAAGCACTAAATGTGTATGAGACATGGAAAGCAGTCTAATGAAGTATAACATACATAGAAGATATTAGAATAAGATAAAGTTGAAAGTTAAAAAGACAAATACATATTTCTGGGTCAGTGAATATTCATCATAATGATAGCAATAAATACCTGGCATTTATAGGATTATAGGTTAAGGATAGACAAAACATTTTATAAATGTTATCTCATGTTATTCTCACAATAGCCCTGGGAAACAAGTGTTATTATTTTTTCCCATTTTACAGATGAGAAAGTTGATCACATGGCTAGCATGTGTCTGAGGTAGGATTTGAACTCAGACCTTCCTTGCTCCTTGTCCAGTGCTCTTTCCCACTTCATCATCTGCTACTCATTCTACTAACAGCTGATCATATTTACAGAGCGCTTGAAAGTTTACTTGGCATTTTACATCCATTACTTCATTTGATTTTCACAACAATTCTATGATGTGGATAGTATTTGCATTATCATCCTTATTTTAGAGATGAAGAATCTGAGTCAGAGAAATTAAGTGATTGACCCAAGATCACACAACTAGTTTAAGTGGCAAAGCCAGGACTTCAGTTCAGGTCATCAAAGAATCTGGTTGTCTGTTCCTTACACCAGCAACCTCCCTGATACAGGTCCCTTCCTGAAAGCAAGATGCAAAGAAGTAGTGGTCAAGAATCTACTGGGAATACAAAAAGAGATAAAAGACAGTCACTACCAGAAGAGTCACTGACCTCTAGTATCAAGGACCATTGAGGGCCAGACTTCCGCATGTGCTGACAGAAATGATCAGTAGCTCAAAAATAAAATACTAGAATCAATGATCGATTCCAGGGCCCACAATGCTCAGATCTGTCATTCGTTTTATCTGTCTTGTTATCAAGATTTATATCAAGGATTAAACAATGATGGGTCAAGATGGAATGGCATTAAAATGAAACCAAAAACAAAAGGACAAAAACAAGAACCATGGGGATACATAAAATCTGCTGCAATAGCAAGAATGCTGAAATATAAAGGTGAACAAGAGTGATTAACTGTCAGAAGTATAAAAGATTCTAGAAAAATGATGACAACAAAACATAGAAAAAGATCAAGGAAATGTTGAAAACTGCTGAGAACAAAAAGACATTGAAAGATACCATCTATGGAAATTCTGTTTTGTGAAGCAGTAGGGTGAGGTCAGTATTACAGGTTATTAACCAAGATAATTATATAATCTGTATACACTAGTTTCAGTAAATATTTGTCAGAATTGAAGTCTATGAAAAAAACATTTTTATAATATTTCTCATGGGTAAAAAAGAGATAATAGGTATAAATAAGTTTGAGATAATAAAAAAGCACTATTTAAATGCAAGTTATCATCCCATTTCTAACCTGGAAAATCATGACCGGAATGTGAAAAAGTGCCATTGAATCTGGTACTACTGAGTACCAGGACAATGCTGCCACAGAACTTTTCAGAGGTCAAACATTTAGGTAGCGTAATTCTGAATCACATTATAAAATTCCCTGTTAATGGATACAAAGGGGAAACCTCTCAAAGGTCAACTGTTCTATGATAGCAGCAATTTGGAAAAGTGAACCTACCTGTAGAGTCAAGAGACCTGGATTCAATCTTGCTTTTTTAATGCTTGGCAGCTATATGACAATGAATAAGTCATTTGATCTCCTTGAGCCATAGTTTTCTCATTGGAAAATAAGGATGGTAATATTTGCTATGAGACAGTTGATGGAAGGAGAATATTTTGCCTACCTTAAAGTGTGCTCTCAGCATGAAGAAATATTCCACTACTGTTTATTCCAGTAGACTCCCAACTCAGTTTTGGGTTTTTATCCCAAGTTTCCTAAACTCACCATGAGAAGGGAAGCCCCTTGGTAGAAGAGCCAAAAGAAGCTGCCCAAAAGCCAAGGACAGACTGCGCTGCTGGGGTTATATCCAATAAGGAACCTTACAATAGAGATTCTTTTCTCAAGGGCTCCCAATCAAGTTTTCAGACCCAAGGAGTTTGAATAAGGTTTAGATGAACACCTTCCAGCTTTAACATATTTGTCTGCTTTGTTCTTGCCAATGAAATGACCCAAGCATTGCTTACCATCATTTTTTTTAGGTAGGCAGATGAAATGTCAAGGCAATCTAAAACAGTATTATGTAACCCAGGGTCCCCCACAGCCACTCAGTGAATATAGTAGGACTTGACATTATTCCACACAAATGATTGTCAGCTAATAGTCCTCTGAAAGGCTAAGATTCTGAATCAATTTATAGGCTAGAATGCACAAACAAATATAAAAAGATGAAATATAATATGGAGAAATCAAAGTCATACACCAGGGTTCAAAAAATCAATTTCACACATGAAGATAGGGAAGGTCTGGCTAGACAATATTAAGAAATGTGAGGAAAAGGGAAAACTTAATGAACTCCAAATTCAATATGAGTCAGCAGTATGCTATAGAAGCTAGGAATTTGATTTGACTTTAGACTACATGAAAAGTTATTAGTTCATGTCCATGACAAAGGAGATGATATTCCCTTTGTATCTTGCCTTGACCAGATCTGAGGCATGGTACTCAGTTCTAAGTACCCCATTTTATAAAAGATGCTGCTAAACTAGAGACTAATTGAAGGAAGACCACTGGGATCAAGGTCTTACATGTCATATGAGACTGAGTGGAAGAAACCAGGGAGAATAATTAGGCAGGATATGCCAACTGTTTATAATGGATGCCATATAAAAGGATTGGGCTTATTCTAACCTAGCCCTAGGAGCAATGAATGTATTGAGTAAATTTAGGCTTGCTATAAGGAAAAACTTTCTAACAATTAGAATTCTTGAAAATAGAACTGCCTCAGGAGAAAGTAGGCTCCTTCAATGGAGGCCCTTAAGCCAAAGCCCAAAGAGCACTTGTTGCATATACATGGCTTGAACCAGATGGTTTTGGGGTTTCCTTCTAACTCAGGGATTCTGGTATTGGAGATGATACTATTTTTGTCAAGAAGTTTTTGAGGGGTGGCTAGGTGGTACAGTGGATAAAGCAGAGGCCCTGGAATCAGGAGGATCTGCGTTCAAATCCAGATGCAGATACTTAATAATTACCTATCTACATGACCTCGGCCAAGTCACTTAGCCCCATTGCGTTGTAAAAAAAAGTCTTTGATTTCACAGAAGATGAGTCATTCCTTTATGCCTAACAAAAATACTTAGCTTTTCAATTGTTCTCATCCAGTCTTCAGTGGAGGCAAGGAACATGTATTTATACCTACCTTATTATAGTCATTCATATTAATAATCATTCCCTTAGTTTTTCCATATGTCTTGTGAGAGATTATTTTAAAAAAATTTAATAAAGGTACCAGGAAAAAAATTAAGAAGCCTTGCCTTCAAATACCTATCCTGACAAGTCTCTATGGATTAGTCAAAGGATTTATGCTAGTCTAGATTTTTATCAAGGACTTGGATGAAATAATAATTAGCAGGCTGGTCAGATTTGTAAATGACACAAAAAAGGGAGACGTTAAAATATTAGTAGATCTTCAGAACCCAAAAACCTTTCAACAGAATAGAAAGGAGAGCCAAATCTAATAAAATGAAATTGAATTTAAAAATAAATTTCAAGTCCCCTACTGATGACTTCAAAAAGTCAGCTGCATAGTATGGGAGAGATGGACCTACAAACATATAATATGAAGAAAACCTGGTGTTCTTAGAGGACTTCTAGAGCTGTTTTTTTTTTTGTTTCTTTACAATCAATTGATGTAGATTTATTGATTATAACTAATTGCTTGGCGCTGGGTCAGACTTTAATAAAACTGTCCCTGCCTTCACAAATCTTATGTTTTCCATGATCATAATGTCAAAAATCTCTCAGTTTCTTCAAGAGAGTCATTACATCCATAATGATGGCAGAGATAGTTATTTGTACTTTTTCCCAGATAACCACTGGCTTTAATTTTAGAAAGGAAATTCAGAGTGACATGAACACATTGGTGAAGGGCCATTTCCTACCTCCCTGCTTTTGCACATGCCTGCCTCTTTATCTTCACCCTTGAATCATTAACTCCCTACAAGGCATCTCCTACAGTTATTTGGGGTTTTCTTGTTGAAAATACTAGAATGGTTCACCATTTCATTCTCCAGTTCATTTTACAAATGAAGAACTAAGGCAAATAGAGTTAAATGACTTGCCCAGAGTCACACAGTTACTAAATGTCTGAGGTTGGATTTGAACTCATGGAGATAAGGCTTCCCTGATACCAAACCCAGTCATCAATTTACTGTAATTGCCCCCTCAGGTAATAGAAATAACTGAATTTAAATTATAATAAGCATGAAGACAGAAATTATGGCATATTAGTGAAAACATGAATCTAGAGTCAGAGGACCTGAGTTCAAATTCTGCCTCTAACCATAGGGAAATTACTTAACCTCCCTAGTCTTAATTCTTCATCTATGAGAGTATTGGACTACGTGATGTCTAAGATGCTTTCCAGTTCTTAACCTATCATTCTGGAATCCAAAACCTCTCCTTTCCCTTAGCATGGCATTCCATACAAAAGTAGGCATGTAAAATGTTGAACTGAAGTGAATTATGTTGCACTGGAGTGACAGAATCAGTTAAGACTCCTTTCCAACCTACAACAATGATCATTTTAAAAGAGCTTGGAAAAGGGAGAAAAACTAATAAGGAGAAAATGCTAAAATCAGCTTCCTTCTTCCCTGACCAAGTCACAGAATATTAGAACCGGAAGGAACTTTAGAACCCTCTGATCTAATTCTCCATTTTATGTATAAAGAAATGGAGGCTCAGAAAGGTAATTGGGAAATTTTTATTAAATTAACTTGAAAATAAATCTATAATGGATAGTAGATATAAGAAAAACTCTTCCCAAAACATTTTCCAAGTCCCAGAGAATCAAACCTAACAATCAGTAAGATATTTTTTAATGCCTACCATATGCAAAATAAAAATACTAGGGACTAGAACTAAACCCTTCAAGCTTACTTCCTATTTGGAAAGCCAACATGTACATATATAATCATGGACAAAGTAACCTGGAGAGGAAAGGCACTAAGAGCTGGAGGGATAGGCAGGCTCCATGGAAAAGATGATGCTTGAGCTGAGTCTTGAAAGAAGGGGATTCTAAAAGGCTGAGAGAGGAGGTCTGTTCCATATCTGTTCTATTTTATAGAGTAGAGTTCAGCCAACAGGAAAGCACAGACACAGACAATGGAAGTGTCAGGAAAATAAACTTGACTGGATTGTAGAATAGAGGAGGAGAATAATGTTTAATGGGGCTGGAAAGATAACCTTGGGCCAGGTGTGAAGGGCTTTTAATATCAAACAGGAATATCCTAGAGACAGTAGGAAACCACTTGAGTTATTTAGGTAAGGGAGTAACACAAACAGACCCTGGCTCTAGGAGAGAGAAAAAAGTGAAGGGATAAGGGCAGGAAAAAACTCAGTTCCTTTTTATGTTGGTTTGAACAAAATCTTAATAAAGTTTCACAGGAAAATCAACAAATACAAAAATGAGGAGAGTCATTCTGGTACTGACTGGGATCAGGACCCAGATTCGATCTCATTTCTGGGGATTAGAATCCCCTCACCTTATGTCCTTGGGCATATACCTGATATACCTTCATATACCTCAGAGCTTAGTGTCTTCTTCTAATAAAGTGAAGGGATGGCTTCTGAGGTCCCTTCCACCACTGGGACTTTGGTTTGTGAGTCTGTGATTCTAAAATGATGTTCATTTTTTAAAAATTCCTTGCCCATTTTTGCTCACAGCCTCATGATGTAGTAGTAAAACTAACTCTGGGTTTGGAATAAGATCTGACTTCAAGAGCTGGCTCCATTATCTGCTAGGTGATCTTTAATGAGTCACTTCTCTCTGTTTCATTTTTTTCCATCTGTCAAGTGGAGATACAATACTTGTATCCCCTACCTGTTTATAAGCATCAAATGAGGCAAAATCTCTTAAGGGCGTGATTTGGGGCATGCACTGTAAACTTTAAAAACCTATACCTATTCAAATATCAGTCTACTTTTTAAAAGCACTCCTATTTTTTATACATCCAGATGCTGGCAAAGAAGTGTTAGCTCCATCTAAGGGATTTTTTAAGCCATAAGAAAATATAACAATAGATCGGAAATCAAAAGAAGTCTCATTTGCTATGAGTCAAGTCCAAATTTTTCTTAATTTTGGCATCACGCTCTCTTTTCCCATTTTCAATTCCCTTTCCAGTTGATTGTTTTGACTAAAATAAACTAATTTTCTCCTCATCATATAGACTCAAGCACAGTTGTCCTAAGTATGTTATTCGATGAGTCAGCTGGTAGGTCTGTAAAATTTTCTCTCCCTATTTGAGTTCCTTTACATAGATAGCTTTCCGGAGTAAATACGGTGTCCCAGGCTTCCCTTCAGGGTCAGAAGGAAGAGGAATCCTGGTTGTCACATTATTGGGGGCGGGGGGGGGGGGGAAGTCCCATCCTTACAACAGAATATTAATGCCAACCAAGAAGTCTTAGTGACAACATCTCCTTCTTTGTTTTGCTATCTGCCCCATTTCATATTTATACTCCACTGTTCCCTCAAGGAATACTACTTGAATATCAACTTGACTTTTCCACGCGTGGAAAGTGAACCCCCAAGCTCTCAGGTCTGTTTCATCTGATAACTCTAATTCACCTGCAACAAATGCAAACGTGGGGGCACTTGTTGATACACAGACACCCCCTTGCTTGGTCTTCGTAGAACATTGTAAAAAACTGAGAAATTCCACAATGAAGAAAATGAGTCAAGTCTCTGCAGCCCCCACCCATTTTCCTACCACAAGCTTCATGAAAGCCTTAGATGTCTTACCTGCTCATTCCCTCAGCCCCAGGTGGTCAGGAGCCAGATGCTCTGTACTGATTCAGAAGGCTTCCTCAGTAAGACTGAGCCAGGCAGCTGCAGCCCCAGTAACAACCCAACGGGTTCACTGCTGTCTGATATCCTAATAACTGAGCCTGGGAGAACAGAGCAGGAGCTGAGGTCCTGAGGTCTTAGCAGGGTTTTTGGACCCAGCTTTCTATTTCAGCAGAGGGGACCCTGAAAGGGTTGACTCTGCCTGTACTTGGCCTTTGAAGTTCTAGCACCCTCTGTTGATATAAATACTTCTGAATCCAAGCAAGGAGCAGCTGCCTGGGGAAAGCTTTGATGTTGGAGCTGTCCAAGGTGTTAGAGAGGAGCAGGGCAGGGCTGGGCAGAATTGGCCTCTAGCAAGGAGAGGGGCTAAAATATCCAGCATTCACTGCAGCAAGAGAGGTCATTTCTTTGATGCAAACAGGTGGGGTCTGAAGGAAGTGTTGGGATTTCTGGGTCCTGGTCTTGTGTCAGTTCTTCACTGTAATTTGCTGAGATGAGCAAAGTTAGCTTTTGCCAAGCACCTCCTGGTGATTAAGAATGGACATTACACAAGGCATCAGCCTGGATCTCGTGAAGCTTCATAGAATTCATAGGTCTATAGAAGGAGCCAAATGTGTTTCATTCAATTCAGTGGCTTGAGTGACTAAACTAAGAATCAGGAAGACCTAGGTCTGCCTTTCAAATCTGATGCTGATTGGATGTGTAACCCTTAGCAAGTCATGACTTTCCTGAGTCTCAGTTTCTCCCTCTGTAAAACAGGTATGATAATACCTACAGCTCTGAAGTTCAAAGAAGGAAGACTTTATAATTCTTAAGATGCAGTGGTGCATAGTGAATAAGGTTGGGTTTCAAGTTAGTTGAAAGCTCAGGTGAGCTAAGTGGTATAGTAGAGGCAGGCATCTTCATGAGTTCAAATCCAGGCTCAGATCCTTACTTAGCTATATGATCCTGTTTGCCTCAGTTTCCCCATTTGTAAAATAGCTGGAGAAGGAAATGGCAAATCACTCCAATCTCTTTGTCAGAAAAAGTCCAAGTAGGGTCATGTAGAGACAGAAACAATTGAAAACTCCTAAACAGCAAGAAGACAAATGTTCAAATCCTGTATCTGATGCTTCCAGAAATGTGGTCTTGAGTGGGTGTGTCTGAGTGTATTTACTCACATACATCCAGCAACCCTCTGGCCCTTATTAGTAAGACATAGAGAGAACTCTAAATTAATTTAAATTAAATTCCAAATCACCTTTTTCCTCATCTACTCTTTGTCATTGTATCTGTGATTCTGTAAATAAAAGACCTCACAGGGAAGAACTTCACACACCCATGCAGATATCCATCTTCTCTTCCATTTTCAGTCCTATTGTGCCTGGAACTCAGAGAAGAAAGTAACTTACCCGGAGTCACACACCCAGTTTGTGTCTAAAAGCGAGCATTGAGCCAAACTCTTGCTGATATTGAGGTCAATTCTTTGTTCATTATTTCATGTTGACTCTCCTTCTTGAATCAAAGAAAATTAGGGTATGATGAAACAAACTGTTTTTTAGGTTTTTTTACAAGGCAAATGGGGTTAAGTGGCTTGCCCAAGGCCACACAGCTAGGTAATTATTGTCTGAAACCAGATTTGAACTAGGTACTCCTGACTCCAAGGCCAGTCCTTTTATCCACTACGCCACCTAGCTGCCCTGAAACAAACATTTGATATTCTCCTGAACATCCCCCCTCATCTCATAGATGTTGCTACTGAGATCTAAAGGAGCCAAGATGGACACTATAATATTGAAGTAAAATCACTAGATGTCAGGAAATGCGTCAGGAGTTCTAGTCCCAAGATTGTGTGACTAAAGAATAAAGAGGGTTGAGTAGATAATTTCTAAAGTCGTCTCTATTTCAAGTTTTTTTTTTTGTTATTCTAAAGGCATTCAATTCAGTTCAATCAATGTTCTTTGTAGACTCATTTACTGCAAGGCTCTGTGTTAGAACCTAGAGAAAGTTGAAATGTGAATGATACATTTCTGTCCTTCAAGGGGACTAGAAATACAATTGTGTCCGCAAGTGATTAAGGAGAACAGAAGATGCTACTCACCTTAAGAGGGGTACAAACTAATTAACCTTGGGACATAATAGTGGTCAAGAGAAGGAAATGAAGATAGAGAAAAGACTGATGCATTTTTTGATAAAAGATTATTGAGAGTCTTCAAGACAGTACTTTCAGAAGGCAGAAGCAACATCAGTTTGGGGTCATCCCATTTATCTTCTCCAGGGGAACTGTTATTGGTAGCGATATCATCTAACTGAATCAACAGATTTTGCTTTCCGAAAAGGTACAATGACTTGCTAGAGAAACACAATTTTGCCCTTTTTTCCCCTATCCTATATGTGGTTAGAACAGATAGGTGGCATAATAAACAATGCAAGACTTGGAATCAGGGAGACCTGAGTTCAAGTGTGACCTCGGACACTTACTTAATTGTATGACCCTAGACAAATCACTTAACCCTTTTCCCTCAGTTTCCTCATCTGTAAAATGAGATGGAAAAGGAAATGGCAAACCATTCTAGGATCTTTTCCAAGAAAACTCAAAATAAGGACAAAGAATCTGATAGAGTTGAAAATGACAGAATAATAATGAACCCAGGTTCAATGGAGCTTCTGGCTTTTTATTTCTATCAAGAGTTTTGAATGCTTGAGTTTTCTCCCCCTAAAAATCTCAGATATTAATCATCTGATCATCTTCCAGAATTTCAATGTCCTAGGCAAAATATATCTAAATATATTTTAATACTGACCCTTCTCTTTCAAAGAAGGAAAGTGTATGTCCCTGGGCTTAACGAAAACAGGGTTTGAGGTACTAACTCTCACACAGGAAAAACTACTCAAGATGCAACTAAAATTATAGTCCCTACTCATGAGTTCATTTTTTTACAATTAGCCCATGGACTATTTAGCCTCTTGCCTCCCACAAATCTGGGGTACAATTTCATATAATCACTAGTAAAAACATAAATATAGGAATCCATGTGACTATGGCACATGTGTGGATATGCACATGCATGAAAACTGTGAAACTGTCTGGCCAGAGAAGATTTGTCAAAGGATACACAAATGGGAAGCATGTATGGTCTACCTTATACATGGAAGAACAACTCACATTTCCAATGCAGGCTACCTATGTCTTCTGGTTCTGTCACTATAGTTGCTCCCCTCTGGGAATGCATCTCTGATTCTCTGTTGCACATCATTTATTTTTGTCTGGGCTGCTCCAAGCTCCTCACTTTTTCTACACAGTCATTCTACCACCCACCCACCAGGCACAATCTTCTCCAAAGAAGGAAAAATGGATTCTGCCATATTTTGAGGGTAGCTTCTCAGTCCAAGGATGTCTTATCTCTGTTAATAAAAAAGATAGTCCCTAATAAGTTGAGTCATCAAGCTAGTAGGGAAAATCATCCTTGACTAAATCAGAGTTTTCTCTTTGTAAGGAAAGAGATCTGATAGTGCCATGTCAATGCCCAGAGCCTTAGCCCCTTTTGGGAATACAGACTAATCCAGTTAGTAACTAGAGCAGAGATGTCAAATTTTCAACCTACAATATTTCCAAGTTTAACCCAAACCAGATCAAAATGAAATTATCAAAAGAATTTAAAATATAATAAAACATAAGTGACATTCATTTTTTAAGCTAAGTTGACATGCAGATCCTTATATACAGAATAGACCCATTTCTATATGAATTAGATACTACTGAATGAGAATCTGCAGGCGTTTATTTCATGTGTCCATTAAAATGACTTTCTCTTGCTTGCAGGACCGAAGTTCCTATCCAAAGTTTCTTCTCTGATTTAAAAGTAGAAAGTCTTTTTTGTGCTCCTATAAATTCTTGATTGATAACCTACATTCTTCCTCAGATTATTTCAAGTGATTGCTTTCCAAGCAGTGTCTAAGGGTTATGTGAGCATGAGGGTTTCCTGCAATCCCCATAGTCTTCAGTGTCTTAGTTCCATGAACAAAGAGAAGAAAGGTAAAATAAAAAATATGTTATGGAAGCATTACTTGACCATGTCATTCACCCCAGTGCCCTTCTCACTGTTCTACCTGCCACTGAACCCCCAAGACCATAGAGCCCCCAACTTCTTTCTTCTTCATCCTCCATAGCTTATCAATTACCATATCTGGTCAATTGTATCTTCATAATACTTCACACTTCTCTGAAGCACCAAGCCCATCACCACTTCTAAACAATCAACTCTGTGAGGACAAGGACAGTGTCCTAAGCATCATTGTATTCCCCCACAGAACCTGTATCATCATAGGCATGATAGGTGTGCAGTAAATATTTATCAAATGAATGAATAAATGAAAGCCTATGTGTGCCCTGTCAGAGTCCAGGCTTCAAGATGGCACAACGGATAGAGCCCTGGAGTCAGGAGGACCTGAGTTCAAATGTAACCTCAGACAAATTGACTTACTAATTCTTTGACCTTGGGTAAGGCATTTAACCCTGATTGTCTCACAGTCAGGACTATCTCCAATCATCCTGGTCTACCACGGTCTTCTTCAAGAATGAAGGACAGGGGCGGCTGGGTGGCACAGTGGATAGAGTGCCAGCCTTGGAGTCAGGAATGCCTGAGTTCAAATTTGACCTCAGACACTTAATAATTGCCTAACTGTGTGGCCTTGGGCAAGCCATTTAATGCCATTGCCTTGAAAAATCTAAAATAAAAAAATAAAAAAAAAGAATGAAGGACAAACATCATATAAGTTTATATTTATAATAAGTAATTTCCCAAATGAGTCATATTTTCACACAAGTTAATCACATTGGGTCAGTGTAGCCAAGGAAGGGAGTAGGTGTTAGAAGGAGAGTAGGGAGTCATTTGGTATCCCATTCATCCCACAAGCATCAGATAAATGTGATTTTACTGTAGGACACTGATATCTGGCCAAGGGAAAATGGTACCTTTTCTCCTAGGAGTCAGAGGAAGATTCTACTTCTTTGCTAAGCTGTACCACCAGCCTCAGGACCCCATCATTGTGCTCCCCTCTTTTCCCCTTTACCACATTTCTCTACAGGCTATCCTCTCTCCTAGCATAATCACATCCATTGTCAGACTAACCTCTGACCTACTGCCCTCACCCTTGTCTATAAGTGTGATTTTGGCTGCCTTAATAATTTTCCCCTATCCCCTATAAATCTCTCTCTCTCTCTCTCTCTCTCTCTCTCTTTTTAGTTTTTGCAAGGCAATGGGGTTAAGTGGCTTGCCCAAGGCACACAGCTAGGTAATTAGTAAGTGTCTAAGGCCAGATTTGAACTCAGGTACTCCTGACTCCAGGGCCAGTGCTCTATCCACTGCTCCACGTAGCCACCCCAATCCCCCATCAATCTCAACTGAATTTGCTCCTTATGTAATTCCTAAAGAAACATCCAAAATTATATCTTTGCTAATGATTCAATGAAATGAGTGCCTCCTCCAGGCAAGATGAGACTCTAGTACCATGACAGAAACTTCCATCTCTCTCTGGTTATTCCTCAAGATTCATACTTTCCCACATTTCCTATGTAGTACCAAAGGATGTAAGCATAGAATTCAGGGTCACATTTGAAAGGTGCTGTGATAATGGGATTAAAAATGTTGATCTGGACGCTACTTTACAGGCAACTGAGTGGTTGAATAGGGATAGTCATTAGTGATGGAGAAGGAAGAGTTATTTGTAAGGATATGGGCAAAGGAAGGAGTGGTGGAAGGTAATAGAAGGGGAAACCTATTCTTGTGTGGTCACACAATAGGAAATACCTGAAAGCAATGCAAAAAACGTTGCTGTGTTGTTAGTACAGTGATAAATAGCAAATATTTGTGAATATCTGGATGACAATTATTTTTAGGATTCATTAGAACATTTGACAGGGTGGAACCATAGTCACTGGGGTGGAGAGAGGCCGCAGGGGTGGAATAGGTTGAAGAAAACTGGGACCACTGATGTTTGGTTGCATTCCACTGTCAAATTTAAACAAGGTTTCTGAGGCACCTGATATTTTGGTTGAACTGTATCTCTTTCTCCCCTTGATCAATCCCAAGAAGTGAGTGTGGATTGTAGAGTAACGGTTAATGTAACTATGGTTACTGTAGAGTAACCATAGTAACGAGGTAATTCAGTAATTACTCAATATTGCTTTGTAATGCTGTAGTCTCCATTGGACTGGTTCCCTTTGCGTTTGAGAAAAGAGACATTTTGAGTCAATGCTGTTTGTCAGAAGCCTGGCTGCCAAGGAGAATCTCTGCTTTAATACCTTCCCCTTCCACTAGAGAAGGAAAAGGGAGTATTCAGGGGAAAGTCCCTAATAACCAGGGGGGAAACAGGAGCCACCTTATCTGGCAGATGATTTAACAAATACCAAGAGGTTTACCAAAAACTCTACAACATACTCAAGATGGGACTGCCATTTAATGAATTCTACCAGTTGTGAAAAAAAGTTACAATCCATATTCTTTAATATCATACATGAGAAAGTTGCAGAGGTAGCCGGAAAGCAAACCTTATGAATCCTACAGGTATAGGCTGAAGAATAAGATACATGGTGATGACAACTAGTCAAGCAGCAAGTAGCAAAATGGTCTGTTGAGCATCAGCCTTCTAGAGAAATACCAGTGATTCAGATGGGCATTCTTGGAAATTCAGAGAAAGAGGGAACTATCTGTAAAGTAATTAAAGGAAGAACAAAGGGCAGTTAGAGATGAACTCCAGGCTTTGTTAATTCAGTTTAACTCAACAAACATTTATTAAGAATCCACCATGTTTAAAGGTACTGAGGATGGGCAGCTAGGTGGTGCAGTGCCCTGGAGTCAGGAGGACCTGACTTCAAATCCGACCTCAGACACTTAATAATTGCCTAGCTGTGTAATCTTGGGCAAGTCACTTAATCCCATTGCCTTAAATAAATAAACCTAAAAAATTAATTAAAGGTACTGGGGATAAAAAGACAAAAATGAAATGTCCCTTGTCCTCAAGGAGTCTATGTAGAAACAAAGTACATAACAATTAATACACAGGGACTTCAAGAGGCAGACAGTGCTAATAATGGGAAGGATGTAGGGAAATCAAGAAAGTTTTCATGGAGGAGTATGCACCTTTCCTATGCTTGCTCTGAAGGTCACTAGCAATTTTGAGCTAACGACAAGAAGGTAATATATTCCAAATAAGGAAAACGACTTAGATAAAGACCCTGAGTCAGGAAATGGAATGTGATATATTGGAGAATAGCTATCTGGCTAGTTTGACAGGAATGGACAGTGTACAGAGCTGAACAATTAGAATTAAGAATGGAAAGATATGGAAGAACTAGGTTGCTTATGGTTTTAAATGTCAAATTAAAGCATTTGCATTTTATCCTAGAGGTAATAGGAAGCCATTTATATTTTTTTAATTTTGAGGAGGGTGGAAAGGAGGGACATGGTCAAATTGGAATTTTAGAAAAAATCTGTTTGCTTACAACATGAAGGGTGGGTTGTAAAGAGAAGAGATTGGAAACCAGAAGACTACTGAGGAGGCCATTGCAATGCTGTGCAAGTAGAAAAGGGGACAGATGCAAAAGAGATGTTATAGAAATAGGATTTTCAAGGTCTAGAAATCAATTGCTTCTGAGTATTATATGAGAGGAAAAAGTCAAAGATAAATCCAAGGTTACAAAATTAAGAGACTGGAAAAATTTAGTCATTCATTCAAAAATTATTTAGAAAGCACCTGCAATATGTCTTCCACTATGCTAGATATTGGGACACAGAAACAAAAATTAAATATTCATTGCCTTCAAGGAACTTCCATTCTGTTAAAGGGGAAGCATGAACAAATATGAGAAAATACAAAATATAAACAAAATAAATCCCAGGTAATTTCAATGAGAGTTTTTACCTGGGGTATCAGAAAAGGCTTCCCATAGGAAGTAGCCCTAAACTGAAATTTGAAGGCAGCTAGGGATTCTAAGAGGTGAGCAGAAATGAATCCCAAGTATGAGAGATAGCATATGGAAAAAGCCAAGAAACAGAAGCTGGATAGTTATGTACTGAGAAGTGGTTCAATTTTGGTGGAATCATCAACAGATATAAGAGAACTAGGAGAAGGAATGAATTGGCAAGAAAATATGAATCCAATTTTCACTGTGTTGTTTGAGATGCCTACAGGCTATCCAGAGGAAACTACTCAATAGATGTGAATAAAGGGGAACTAGAGCTCAGGAGAGATTAGATAATTAAAGATTCTATCTCCAAGCCAGTTATAAAGATTAGGGAATCACCTCCATAGAGATGATAATTGAACTTCTGGGAGCTGAGATCACCAAGGGAAGAAGGGAAGACAGATGAGAAGAGGACCTAGGACAAAGCTGGAAGATGATCACTATTAACAGAGTAGGCTAGAAGAGAAAAAAATAAAAGCAACTGAAGTCAGAAGGAGAGTTATGTCCAAGAGGAGTAAATGGTCAACAGTATCCAGAATTGCAGAAAGGTCAAATTGAATGAGAAATAAGCAAATACTATTGGATTTTTGCAGTTAAAAGATCCCTAGTAACCTTCAAAGGGAAATAGTTTTCAGTCATTCATGGGAATGAGAAACTAAATTGCAGAGAACTAAGAATTGAATGGGGAGTGAAAAAATGGAGACAAAAAGCATAGACCACCCTCAAGGTATTCTCCAGAATGTAGTCTTGGAGTCAAAAAGATCTGAATTCAAATTAGGCCTCAGAAATAATTGATGTATATTTGTGGGCTTAACTTAACTTTCCTCAGCTTTACTATCCTCAACTGTGAAACAGAAATAATAACCCTAACCTCACAGGGCTGTTATAAGAAACACGCAGAGCTATAGATGTAAAGGACTTTTCAAACCTTAAAATTCAATAAAAATGTTATTTTTTATTATTATCATTGTCATCATTGATTATCTTTACCATTTTTATGAGGCAGCTGGCAGAGTGTTTAGCCTGAAATTAGAAAGACCTGAATTTAAATCTAGCCCCATTTGTTAGCTTGTGACTCTAAGCAAGTCATATAAAGGAAAAAAAAATTCTGTTTGCCTCAGTTTCCACAACTGTAAAATGGGGATAATAAGAGCACTTACCTCACAGAGTTATTGTGAGGTGCAAATGAGCTAATATTTGTAAAGCACTTGATTCAGGACTTGTCATACAGTAGGTGATCTATAAATGCTCATTTCCTCCCTTATTCTTCCCTTCCAGGTGACATCCAGAGGTGAGTGATCTGGATGGTGGAGGAACCAGACACTAAGCAAGGACTGACTGAACTATCTAGAAAGACAGGAGTAGAGGAGACATGACTTGATATCTTGTCACATGAATATCTATCACAAAAGAATTAACTCATTTAACTTAAAAGACAGAAATTCTATTTATGTCTTCTTGAGGGCACAGTCTCATTCTTGGGGAAGAAAAGATAATAACTACTTACCGCAGCTCTTAACTTCTTGGCACCAAATCCTGGAACTCCCACATTTCTCATTGACATAATGCAAACCTACATACATAGAGGATCCAGGTCACCTCTTAGAACAAGGGATCTATGGAAAACCAAATTGCTCTGGGGAGTTTAATATAGGAATGATGGTAAGTTTTGATATTAAGCTGAATGAAATGTTGACCCTGTTCATTGGCCATTCAGGTGGCTCTGAGTCATCCTGAGTATTGTACCCACTCCTTCCCCTCTTCCCAAGGATTCTGATGAGGAGAATGGAAGAGGAGCAGTTCCCACCTGGAAGTAAATATATCTCAATCTTTCTGAGTTACAGTCATTAAGGACCAAAGCTTCTTTACCCCCATCTCCAAGGCCAGACCACATCCCTCTTCAGGATCATTTAGTCTGAGTGGGGCCATATCTATGTGGAGAGGAAAAGGTGATGTAATTTCTCTCCTTCCACCTATCCTCATCGAGAAGCCCCGGGGCATATAAAGGTTTCAGACATCCAGGGGCAACATCCAGCAGAATACTGGCTCATTAAGTACCTTATTCTCATGTTATTAGTCCTCCCCAGTCCAGATGTGAATATGCCAGCAAACTATGGTCCTTGGGCCATACTCAGCCCACTGCCTCTTGCCATATAAATAGGTAATGGACTAGTTATGTTCCTTGAGTCATAGTTTGCTGACCTCTATGCTAATCAAACAGAGGTGATGAAGAGTGGCAATCAAAGACATGAGCTGTCTTTTGGGTCTTTCTAGAGGAGAAACCCAGAATAGAGACTGAGTGCCTCACTAATCCATAATACAATTAAACTCACACTCAAACTCAGAACTAAATAAGTCAATACAGGCTTAATCACACAATGATGTTTCATTCCAAAATTAAGTAGTTTGGTATGAGAACTTCCTTAGAACTTTAGAAGTAGATGACAACAGGTCATGTGGAACCTCTATTTCTAAAAGCATCCTCTTGAGGAATAAGGTTGCAGAGTGAGGTTAAGTACTGGATTGGGAATCAGAAAGACCCAGGTTCGAATCCAATTGGGTTAAGTCACTTAACCTCTCTTAACCTCTTAACCTCGTCTGTAGATCTGAGGACACTACCTCACAAGGATTTTCCAAGGATCAAGTGTGAAATGCAATGCATTGGACATACTTTAAAGCACAATATAAATATGAGCTATTATTCTAGCTGCATACCCAGAGGATCCTTTAACTAATAACAAAATCAAGACCAAAACATTTACCTGGTCCTGTAGAAAATGCTATTTATATAACATTTACAGTAGACACAGTTTTGAGTCCAAGAATCACCCATTGCAAATTCATTTTCTCCACTCAAGCACCTTGAACGAGACAGAGTTCAGTTATCCTGAAATCTAAATGCTTTACTTTTGGGTGGCTAGGCCATAGGAAAAGGTTCAAGGTTGCTACTTATTATGCCCAACCTTTCTCCATCATTCCCCACACGTCTGAATGGAGTTGACTGTAGACAAAAGTGAATTTGACTTGTAACACTGTTGAGGGATTTTGCAATTACCAACCATTACATATTAAAAAATGAAAAAATCTAAGTCCTTCATAGCTAGCTCTCCAGGGGGAACAATAATTAGAGACTGACCTTGACTTTCTCAAACTCTCTGCAGCACCGTTAAGGACCTTTTTCTCTCAGATACCCTGTTCTCTCTGGATTTTTGTGTTGCTTCTCTCTCCTAGTTCTCCTGCCAATCTCTTTGTAACTCATTCTCTTTCACTGGCTCATCAGTGATCATCCATTCCACACTAACTGTGGGTTCCTAATTGTGAATGTTACCCAAGACCCTGTCTTCTTCTTTCTCTACCTCTCTCAGTGGCCACATCAGCTTTGAGGAGGTTTGATTATCATCTCTTTCTTTGCAGATGATTCACTGATTTAAATATCCAATTCCAGGCTCTCTCAGCTTCAATTTCATATCACTAGTTGCTTATTGGACATTTCAAACTACATGTTTCAAATTCAAAACAGAACTCATTATCAGATCTAGCCCTCTAACCTCCCTTTTTTCTGTCAAAGAAACAAGCAAAGATTAAACAAAGATTAAACAAACAAAAGCAAAAATAAGATTAAAAGGGAAACAATTAACTAGGGGAAAAAAATCTGAATATCGAGGTCTCATTTCCAAGAACTATAAGGAATTGATTTAAATTTATAAAGAGTCATTGCCCAATTGATAAATAGTCAAAGGATATGAACAGTTCTCAAGGGAAGAAACCTGGGCTATCTATATATGCCCTATGAATAAATGCTCCAAATAACTACTAATTAAAGAATTACAAATTAAAGCAATTCTGAAATTCTACCTCACATCCATTAACTTGACAATGTCAGGCAAAAAAGGGAAAATGATAGATATTGAAGGAAATGTGAGAAAACAGACACATGATGCATTGTTGATGCACCTGTGAATGGGTATATCTATTTATTACCACTCCTAGGCCTATGCTCAAAAGAGATCAAAGAAACAAGGATAAGGTCTTAAATGAGCAAAAATATTCATAGTAGCTCTTTTCATAGGGTGAAAAATTGTAAACTAAAAAGATACTTATCAATTGAGGAACAACTGAATAAATTGTGGTATATGAATATGATGAAATATGATTATGCTATAAGAAATGAGGAAATAGATTATTTCAAAGATACTTCAAAAGATTTATATTTACTGATGCAGAGTGAAGTAACAGAACCATGAGGTCTATACTAAATATCAATATTAGGAAAAAATGATTTTGAAGACTTATATAAACTAATGAATAAAATGAGCAGAATCAGAGCAAATTATAATAACAACAACTTTGTACAAACATCTTCGAAAGCTAGAAGAACTATAAACAGTACAGTGACCATTCATGATTCCAGAGAACCAATGATAAAACAGGCTATCCATGACAGAGAAGTGATAGATTTAGGATGCAGAATGAGACATATGTAGTTTTATATATAGCTTGACAAGTAATAATAGCACCTACTTACCAGGATTGCTGTGAGGCTCAAATAAGATAATATTTTAAAGGTTTGAAAAGCATTTCACAAACTTTAAAGTGCTATAAAATGTTAGTAATTGTTATTTTTATTATAATTATTTTTATGGAGCAGATGACGATGGCAAGGTTGTGAACCTGAGTGACTGGTAGGATAGTAGTGACTTCAACACTGGAAAAAGATTGGGTTAGGGGAAAGATAATGCAATGAAAGCTATGATAATGGTCATAATCCATTCATAGTTTCTCATATTATATACTATAAACTGCATATATAGTATATATAATGCACATATGCATGTATATATGTAAATATATTATATAATATATTTATTCCATTCCTATGAAGATAAAAAGAGGGAGGGTAGAGTTATTTCCAGATCACTGAAGTAGAGTGCAAATCTGCCTCCAAGGGGTGCCTGCCACAGCCACAAATGTTCTCTGGGGGAGAGGAGCAGTGGAGGGATTCTAGACTGAAATTAAATTATAATGGAGCTGAAACTCTATCACCCTGGCTCAGAAAGAAGTCTGCACTGTGGAAAGGGTGAGAATATTAGAGGACGAAGGTGGGTGTGGTTGTAGGTCAGCTATTGCAGGGAGAATAGGATGTGACACATTGCCCTGCTCCCTGGAATAGTTGATCATACAGCCCTTCAGGGACCAAGACCACTTTAAAGAAAGCTGTTCTGTACCATAATAAATGATCACCTAGCTGGTCTCTCTTTTTTGCATCAAATTACTCTAAGCTTATTTCTATGTCTAAATCTAAGTTAATGGTGAGAGAGTATTCCAAGTATAAACATGATCAAAGATTGAATCCATAACAGTTGTTTTCATTTTTTCACTCACTTTGAATTCCTCTCACACTAGTCCACCAAAATTATTCTCACCAGTGACTTCCTTTGCCTCAAATCTAAATCTGATAATACACTTGAAATCTCGGCCATTTTATAATATTGATTTGGCATCCTCCCATGATTGTTCCTCTGTTCAATTTGGAGAATCCATGGAGGATAAACTTGAGGACCAAGAAAGAGCTTGCTGCTCTTACCACTAAAAATCTGGGTTTGTCTTCTTTTGGAAACATTGCCCATCAACTAACCTATAACTGAAAGGGGAAACAAAGAGAAAGTCCAGGATGCCCACCTATGACAGGGAGCAGAAAAGACACTGAGAGAGAAAGAAAGAAACTAGAGCCCTAGGAGATTTCAAGGCATTGAAATAGCTTATAGAAAACCAACAGTAAGAGCCTATGGAAGATTGAGTTTGCCAGGAGAAAAATAACAGCAACTCGAATATAGAGAGGGCTTTAAGGCTTGCAGAGCTCTGTATGTATATTATCTCACTTAGTTCTTGCAACAACGATGACAGGTTGCTGCTATTATCATCCTCATTTTACAGAGGAGGAAACTGAGGCTGGATGATTAAGGGACTTGTCTAGGGTCACATAGTTAAGCAAATATCTAAGGCAGGATTTGAACTGAGTTTCTTAGTCTTTCTGGTAAGTATCTCTGAATCTGGAGTGTGTGGTGAGGTACTAATTTGATGCCCATAGGCTCAATACTTCTCCAGGATTTAGGTTGTATCTAGGTAACAGAATCACATAAAAATGCAAGATCTGCTCTACCCTATTTATACCAAGGGTATTGACCACCTGAGAGAATATTGAGAAACTGAAGAAAGAAAAGCTTTCTGCACCAGTGTGGGGAATGTAGATTTATTAGGGTTAACTAAGGGAATTTACTCAAAAGATCAGTCCTAGGCAGCAGGACAACTGCATAGTGGATCCCCACATCCATGCCATCATCAGGCCAGGTCAGATATTATATAGAAACAGAACAAAGAAGGCCCAGAGCCAGGGATGACCCAAGGTCATGGGTAAGTTTTCCCATGAGATAGCTGGAGCTTCTTTTGTTGTTTTCATTCATTCAATTTAGCTTGACAGGAGTCATTAAATAGAGTCTTGGATCACTTACTGGTTCCCACCATACATGCCATCCCTCATGACCTGCTCATACTTTTTTTTGATAGTATCTTACGTAAGGTTCCCTGAGCTCTACATGACCAGTTTATTAACATGGAGAAAGCAGAAGCGCCCACCAGTGACCTTCACTGGAGAAATAGTCCACAAGAGTACTACAAGAGAAATAACATAACCAACAAGAGAATTGCCACAATTGTTATAATTTTCTTCCACTCTACCCCAAGGGAGAAGAGTTCATGGCTTTTGGTGATTGGGGGAGAACTGATTTCTGAACTTAACTCATTACAAGCCAGTTGAATGTCTGGACTAAGTTCAGAGACAAAGAAACATGCTTTGGGCAATTTTATAACAGAATGGTATCAGAATTATTTACAAAATGGAATCAGTATGAGGGAGGTTAGCTATCGAGCACTGGCTCTGGAGTCAGGAGGACCTAAGTTCAAATCCAACCTCGGACACTTAATAAATACCTAGCTGTGTGGCCTTGGGCAAGCCACTTGGCCCCATTTGCCTTGCAAAAACCTAAAAAAAATAGAATCAGGATCATTTGATTTTCTCAATTTCCCCCTTTTTTTGTCCATGGGATGTGCCACAATTTTCCCTGACAAGTTAATGTAAGAACAACAATATTGACCAAACATAGTACAAACCAAAGTAAGAGTATCCATAACCAAACAACATGGAAACAAAGTAAAGACTGACAGAGTGCATTCTGGGGGGGAGAGGAGGGAGGGAAGCAAGACTGGGGGAAAAATGTAAAACTCAAATAATATCTTTAATAAAAATAAATTTAAATTAAAAAAAAGAGTATCCATAACCAAGGACTAAATTTTAGAGGTGAGGTTTACATGACACAAGATAATTAAGAGAGCTCAGACTATGGATACATTGAAACACAATGCCAAAGTAATACAATGATGTCCATCAATATTAACTAAGTCTTTTTGTATTATAGTAACCTCCTCCCGAAGTCCATGTATTCAAAACGTTTCAGCTTAAATCACAGATGTTCCATATTATTTTAAGTGGTAATGGTCATTTGTTTTCCAAGAGAACCAGTGACATCACAGGGTGATGTCTTGACTTACTGTGACATATATGAGGCAGAGTTGCACAAAGTCATCACTCTCACTCTCCCTTTCAGGGTCATTGAAGTCCAGTGGCAGGACAAAAGTCAAAACAACTGACCATGGACCGTGATTCAGTGAATGACTTTGGTATCTTCACTATCTGACCAGTCCTAAAAACTACAAAGCACTTGCCATTTCATGGCCATTGGAACAAATTGTTCTCATCCTTCCATTCCACCAGGGGAAATCTGCACATGCTTGGGGAAAAGATCTCCCTAACTCACTCATAGGTTTGAGGCTGGTCCCTCAGCCTTGTTTACCTCCTCTGTCAAGATGGTTTTAACAGGGTGTGGCTACTGCAATGCTATGGCTTCTTGGAGTCTCAGGTGGGCTTTGGGTAAGAGGTATGGTCATCTGATCTCTAGAAATTTCTTCTCTTGAACATTCTGTGATAGGTCTTATTTTCAGGGAAGTCCTGAAGGGATCCCCTTTTTAGGAGATTTGTTTCTGTGGTTCCAAGATACTTATAGAGAATTTTTAGATGTTCCTGCTAAAATCTTTCACAAAAATAGATCTTTATACAAGGTAGTACAGTTTCTCAAATTTTCTGTTTCCAATTGCTAGTTTGTGTGGTGAAAACTAGCTCAAACTTTATGGTTCTGGTCTTTTTAAGGCTATATGAAGACCATCAAACCAGGAATCCATAGTTTGGTTGAAGCTTCAGAGAATTTAATTTTACATGTCCTATTAGAATCATTTATATTTGATACACAGGATTGTCTAATCTTGTTGTTTTCTCCAAATTTTCTATTCCAACCAGTTCCAATTTTTTAAGAGGATTAGATACTATTAAGGATATAATCCTGTCTATAAAAACTTGGGTACTAACTCTCTTGGTAGATAAATGCTTTCCACTCCCACGTTCAGTGTAACACAAACAAATTTACTGACAAGAGGCTTTACTCCATTGTAACCAAAAAAGTGAGATAGGATGTGTAGCTACACTTAAGTAATTAATTCAAAGGACAGCATTTTTTCAGATGGGTTGCCCATAATGGAACATGTTCAGTTATTAACCATATTCAAACAGAATAAAGATTACACAAATATTACTCTCTACTAAAATAACTGATAGAACTGAAATCCTATTCCTCAAAACAGAAGTTTCTAACTTTATCCTCACAATTTAGTTGATTCATATCTTTATCTCATAAGTTTTTTTAAACCTTTGTCCAATTATTCCCATAGCATTCTGAAAGAATGAACCATTTCAGGAACTTAGTCTTTCATATTACTATACAAGTATTAGCAGGTAGATGACAAGCCTAAGTATCAATTTATTTATGCATTACCAAAATAGTCTTATTGTAAAAGTAAATATATTCCCCCCTCAGAAAAATAGAAAAATAAAGTGAGAGAAAAAGAAAAAATGTACTTCAGTTTGTGTTCTAAGTATTGATTTACTTTGTAGTTTGGAATATGGAATGACTATCCATTCAAACTGAAAATAGTGAGATCTTACATGATTGCATTGTGGAGAATGACAGGGACAGAAACAGAGAGAGACTATCCTCCAAATCTTCCCCTGTAACCCTGTCTTTCCAGGGGTTCCCTGACCTTGCATTCCATTCCTTACTATTTGTGATCACCTAGACCACTTGGGACAGTTTGTTCTCTCCCAGGAGAGCAAAACAACAGGTAGGGATTTCTAACTTATTCTCATTGGAATTCCTCCCCAACTTCTTCATCTTCTTCACAGCTTCTAACCAGACTTTAGCAGGCCACAACAGTGGCCAGTCAACAGAAGAAAACACATTCCTTATTACTTTCCATACTAAAGTGAGGAATTCTCAGTTTTTCGATCAGGTTACACAATCCTATTTGTCCAGGAGTCCCCAAACACACACAGCCTGGAATTAACCCTGGAATGACCAGGGTTTACACATGGTGATGGGTGAACAATTGAAGGTGTCTCTCTCCTGAGCCCAGGGCAGGCATCCAGTTTGCAGATCACCTCTCTCCCTCTAGGGATATGGATGACCTGTCCCAGAATTGTCTCCATAGATAGTTTCTTTCCCCAAGCCCATTTCTTCAATATCCTCCTGCCAACTATGCACATTGTAAAGAAACAAAGTCTGTTCTGCCAGACTATACCAATATAAGGTAATAGATCATCCAAAAGAATACTGTGATACCAAAGAAAGAAGGGCTATCTTCACCAGTTTGGGGAACATGTATAAATTTATTAGTGTTTATTGGGTTAATTAGGGGAGTTTATTAATGAGACCAGTCCTTAGTGACAGAGGACTGAATGGTGGATCCCTATACCCATACCACCTTGGGCCAAGTCATCTATTATATAGAAAAAGAACAAAGAAGGCACAGTACCAGGGATGGCCCTGGATCATGTATAAGTTTTCCAATGCAAGAATTGGAGCTTCTTTTGTTTACATTCATTCAAGGTAGTGTACACACACACACACACACACACACACACACACACACACACATATATATATATAAAATAGAGTCATATGTCATATTCTCACACTCTGGCTCCTATCATACACACATATCATCTCTCATTCAGCTCTCATTCTCTCTTATATCAAAATTATTTACATATATTTCTTTTACCATTAGATTCAAATTCAACAAATGTTTCTTGTAATTCTTCTTATAAGTCCCTCTGGAACAGGGATCTTTTCCTTTGTTAATTCCTTTCGTAGTCTTTCTAGTTTAACAAACAAATAAAAAAAAACATTTCTTAGGTGACTGCTATGTTTCCTGGGTACCATGCTAGGTCTTAGCAATACAGTGATGAAAACCCAAAATTCCCTGCCTTCAGGAAATTTAAATTCAACTGGAAAAAACAACAATAGGAAGGTAAATAAATATAAAATAAATACCAACTAATTCCAAGGGGAAATATTAACTGGAAAATATTATGAAAGCCCTCTTATAGAAGATGGCCCTTGAACTAAGCTTGAAGAGAGTTAGGTTTTCAAAGAGGTAAAGGGGAGGAGAGGAACATGGAGGACAGCCTTGAATATGGGTAAGAAACAGAGCATGTCAGTACCTTGAGAGAAAGACCTGTGTCATGTTTCCCTTTTTAATTCTAGCACCTAGACTAATACTTAAATATCTGAGGTGTTTATTAAATGTTCACTTAATTGAATATGTAATTGCTGTGTTTTATTTAATACTTAAGATTGCCTAAGTCTCTTATCCCATAGGCAGCCCTGTTGAGAAGTTGTTATAAACCACAGAAGCAAGGACAATCTCCCCATGTTTACACTAGTGGTGAATGTACACAATGATAGATTGGTTCAATTGTATTAAGTGTCTGAGACCAGATTTGAACCCAGGTACAACTGACTCCAGGGCTGGTGCTTTATCCGCTATGCCACCTAGCCACCCCAATGACAATGATTCTCAAAAAAGACAACATCAGAGAGGTGATGCCACCAGCCTCACTTTCTCCTCTAGAACCACCTTGGTCCATGAACAGATTTGAATCAAGACAACTAGTCATGACCCTGGATGTGAGGCAGAGTTAAGAATCTTGGCCAAGGATATGGATTTATCCTTATGAATAACAAGTTACTCAAAGCATAAGGCATCCTAGGACTTCATCTTATCATTCTCCAAGAGGACTATAGACAGAGCATTTTAGTCTTACCTGGCTGACAATATTGCTCAGTGAAATTAGGTTTTGTTCCATACTAGTTAATGTATTGTGTAAGAAACATAGGTACTTCAGAGTCTCTGAAGAGTAGAATGATATAAACTCACAATCAACTGGGCAAACAACAAACATTGGTTAGGAGTCTTCTACTTCATGTGCAGGCATTGTGCTCAGATTGGAGATAGAAAGAAAAAATGAAATACCCCCTGCCTTAAAGAAGCTTACTACATTCTAACACCTCATTTGACTGATAGGCTGAAGAAGGCTCCCCACCTTGCCCTGTCTTTGCTGCTAAAGAAATATTCCATGAGAAATGACACCCTCCAATTGTAATGACATCCAATAATTTATTTAAAGAATTCTAGTTTTCAGTAAATGAAGCATTACTTACAAAATCCAGTGTCAGAGGAAAAATTGTGTCATCCTAATATAGCTACAATTTAGTGGTAAGGAGGAAATATCATCATGTCAAATGTCAAAAGCCCAAATCTCACTGGATTCTTTATTTAACATGAGCAAGAAAAGTCAAAAAATTTAACCCATAGAGAAAACTAGTATTTCCAAGAGGTGAGGTATGATTGCCATTCAAGAGTTGGGTTTCTCTTCAGTAGCTAGCCCTCTTCTCAACTGCCAAATTCTATATTCTTCAAAACTCTCTGCTTGACTCCTTAGGTAGTGTCTCTTGCTTCTTAAAAACTACCAGGGGCATGGGAGATTCTTGGGACAATGAATGGTTAGCTGCCTTATAATTCCATTTAGATAAATTGAAGAATTTTTTCATAAATCATGAAGGAATAAGAAAACAAAAATAATTTTATTATTAACATGTGAACAGTTCACATAAATAATATGTACTTGTTTTCATAACTTTGTATTCTTTCTTATTATGCTTTCTATATGTCATAGTCATGAAACATGAGATCTGGAAGAAAAGTGGCATATTATCTAATTAAACTGCTTCATTTTAGAGATGGAAAAGCAAGGCCTAGATAAAGAAAGCAACTTACCCACATAACTACAGAAGTTAGTGTTAGAGATGTGTTCAAAACTTAATATTCTAGCACCATGATCAAAACTCCTATCATTGCATCACAAGTACAATAACATGTCATCCTGAGAAGATAATCAATGCCTCATTTCTTCTATTTATTGTGTATCATTCATATAATAAACATAGTGATCTGCGTACAGAGCATAATAAGTGAACTGTCTATTAATAAATGTTGTAAGTGATTTTTTTCATCAAAGCAAAACCTAACCTTGGGTAGAGTTAATAGGCAACCATTGTTGACTGGTTAGTTTGATTTGTCTCTTGGAGAATTTTCATATACTTCCATAGTGAGCTAATAAAAATGACTTTCATTGGATTCTTTGGGGCTGGAGTTTTCATCTATCAATTTTTTGTTATATTTAGAAAAGTGTCTGATATTCAATCTCATCAAATGTATACTTGGGAGAGTTATATGGTACATAAACATTAATTCGTTTACATTTATGAAAGCAAAGCATCAGCTAAGGATTGATTTGGTTAGGAAATTGAAGCTCTTGATGTCCAAACCAAACTCGATCTCTCTCATGTGAAATATTTCACTTATATCAGAGTATGGAAGCAGTTTATTCAATAAATGGAGAATGACCAAATAATATAATAGTATTATATTAATATAATAGTAATATAATGCCTTCTAAACCAATGCAAATAACCTTGATCCAAAGGATCAAAAAGAATAGAAAGAAATGTGGAAAGATATATATATGAAGCAATGTAAAGTGAAATAAAGAAAATTAGAACAATATAGACATAGAATACAACTTTATAAAAATAGAAGCAACAAATTGTGGAAGAGATGAAGAAATAGAGCAAATGAGACTTTTTTATTATTTTACTGAAGTTTATGGTTTTATTTCAAGAAAATGTAAATAGTGGCTGAGACTTTTTGATTAATGGAGTATGTCTAGAAGAAAACTAGCAATTTGCTGAAGAAGCTATATGGAGGGGGAAAGAAGAAATTAGGCACAGAGAAAAGTCTAGAGAAAAGAATGAAGAGAGACATGATTGAACTTAGGTTTTGTGATTCTCTGTTTTCAAATAATTAAATCAAAATCATGTGGGAGAAGAATTATACTCATTCAAGAAGATTGCCTTCAATTTACAGATGAGGGGATCAAAGCAATCCATAGTCAGATGAAAAATTGCTCTAAATCATTACTTATCAGAGAAATGCAAATTAAAGCTTCCCTGAGGTACTACATCACACCTCTCAGACTGGCCAATATGACCAGAAAGGACAATGATCAATGTTGAAAGGGTTGTGGAAAATCTGGGACACTAATTCATTGTTGATGGAGCTGTGAACTCATTCAGCCTTTCTGGAGAGCAATTTGGAACTACGCCCAAAGGGCAACAAAAATGTGCATACCCTTTGATCCAGCAATAGCACTACTGGGTCTATACCCTGAAGAGATGATGAAAAAGGGTAAAAACATCACTTGTACAAAAATATTCATAGCAGCCCTGTTTGTGGTGGCAAAGAATTGGAAATCAAGTAAATGTCCTTCAATTGGGGAATGACTTAGCAAACTGTGGTATATATGTATGTCATGGAACACTATTGTTCTATTAGAAACCAGTAGGGATTTGCATGTACTGATGCTGAGTGAGATGAGCAAAACCAGAAAAACACTGTACACCCTAACAGCAACATGGGGGGGGGGGTGATGATCAACCTTGATGGACTTGCTCATTCCATCAGTGCAATAATCAGGGACAATTTGGGGCTGTCTGCAATGGAGAATACCATCTGTATCCAGAGAAACAACTGTGGAGTTTGAACAAAGACAAAGGAATATTACCTTTAATTTAGGGGGGAAAAATGATATATTATTGTCTGATCTTGCTATCTCTTATATTTTATGTTTCTTCCTTAAGGATATGATTTGTCTCTCATCACATTCAATTTGAATCAATGTATACCATGGAAACAATGTAAAGACTGGCCAATTGCCTTCTGTGGGGCGTGGAGGGGAGGAAATAAGATTGGGGGGGGGGGGATTGTAAAATTCAAAATAAATAAAAGAAAATTTTAAAAAAGATTTCCTTCTAGGTGCTTAAAAATATATTGAATTGAATTGAATTTTTCTTGGCTTACAAGTGAAGAAGTAGTCTCAACCCCATGGCAATTACCGGGAGGCAGATTTCAATTTAATGTAAGAAAAATCTTCCTAACAATCTGAGCTGTTCTAAAATGTAATGGACTGTCTTGAGAAATAATGAGTTCTCTGTCCCTCATCAAAGGGGGCCTTTGGGAGCATCATTTGCTGGGGCGGGGGTGTAATGCACTCAGTTTCAATAGTTTGAATAAGGTTGAGTTATATGATCTCTGAGATTCCTTCTAACTCTAATTCTGGGCTACCATCTGCCTCTACCTATTTTCACAGGGTTGCCAGGAGACTTAAATGAGACTTACTGAGCTTTGAAAATTGTCAAATTTCATGCAACTATAAGATTTTTTTACAATGAAAAAATAATTTTTAAAAAATATAAAGAGATAGCTTACCATTACTATTATTTTATTATTATCACAGGAGAGATAACCTGACATGGTAGAGATTAGCCAGTTTCTGAATCAAGAAGTCCTGAATTAAAATCTTGTCTCTGACATATCAGCTGTCACTCAACTCTTAATTCTTTAAGACAATATATTATGAAATATTTTCTGATCTGTATTCATAGAGGGAGTTAACTCACCAGGTGTTCTCTATTCCAATGAAATCATAGGTCCAGTCCAAATTATTGTCATACATAAATACTTACCACAAAAAATTATATAGCCAAATCTCTTAGAATCAAGGAAACTTCCAAACTCTGACCAGAATTGGCTTCTAATAATATTCTTCACTATAAAATTTCTATTAAAAAGGAATTATAATTGATTAGGGACATGCAAATTAAAGAGACTTTGAGGCATCTCACATCTGTGAGATTGCCTAATGATAGAAAAGTAAAATGGCAAATGATGGAGGGAGATGTGGAAAAATTGGTGGAGTTGTGAAACTGCTTCCACCATTTTTGAGAATAATTTGGATAGTTTCACAAAATCCTAGGAAGAATTATCTGAACTAATGAAATGTTAATTGAGCAAGACCAAGAGAACATTGAACACAATAACAGCAATATTGTACAGTGAAATTATGAATTGCAGTTATTCTGATCAGTGATCCAAGACAATTCCAAAGGACTTAAGATGAAAAATGCTATCCACCTCAAGAGAGAGATCCAATGGAATTTGAATGCATATTTCAATTTCTTTATTTTATTGATTTCTTATTTACAACATGACTAATATGAAAATGTGCTTTGCATGATTTCATATGAATAGTTGATATGACCTTTCTTACCTACTCAGTGGTTTGGGGAGGTCGCACAAGAGACCCCATAAATAGCCTGTGCTGCCAAGGGGGAAACAATCCTGGGATTAAATATTCAACATAAATAATCCTCAAATATGGATACTCAAGAATTATTAGTATAGGTCCATTTTGCTGAGAAAAAAAATTCCTGGAATTTATGTATTACTTACCAACTTACCATAAAGCTTTGAGATAAGTAAGATAATGTAGATTTCGTTTAGGAATAAATACACTGGGAATATTTCTAGTTCTTCAGAACTTACTCATAACAACTTACAAGCATTCTGCAACATGTGCAGCTTTGAGTTTTTATTAAGCTGTGATTGCCCATTTCACTGAGCTTGAGACAACCTAAATATGCAAATATAAAAAATAATTTCAGATAAAACAAAAACCAGGATGCAGAAATGTTACCCAAGAACAGGGCTGATCAATCACCTGTGTACCTATCAACATATACCTTTCAATGGAACAGACAAGTAACAAAATTCATCAAGAATGTGAGAGAGTATGGGTGGGAGGAAGAAAATAAGAAATCATTCATGCTGCCTTTATCAAGGACTAGTTTTTAATGTGAAACACAGAATGTAGAAGGTTCTATCCCATTCAAGAAATCTTAACCATTATTAAGTAACTTGAATCTCAAAGGAGGGGCAAAGGGGTAAAACCACAAGTATCTTTGATACCTCCCTTTCCTTCACCTTACTTATACAATAGGTTTCTCAAGGCTTATTCACTTTACTTTCGCAATATCTTTTTCATTCATCCCCAGCCCTCTCAAATTCTACTGAAACCTCTCTCATTCAGGCCCGTGTCTCTTCTATTTCAGATAACTATAATAGGTTCTTTACTTTGCCCCCCACCTATCTCTTCCAATTTATCAATTATACCACTGCCTGAGTAATCTTCTAAGCAATATTCAGGTCACATCATTACCCTTTAACTCAAAACCTTCCCTGATTCCCAACTACCTCCTGGAAATAGCATAAACTTTTAATTCTGTCATTAATGTCTTTCCAATATCTGGCTGCAACACATGTTTCTTATTCTCATTGGCATGTTATATCCCTATACTATTCTCTGCTCTGTAGAGGCAGCTAGATTATATAAAAAATAGCACTGTGGAATCAAGATTTGAGTTAAAATTTGGCCTCACATACTTGCTAGCTGTAGTACCCTAGATAAGTCATTTATCTTCAGTCCTCCTTGCTTCCTTCAACTGCACAATGGAAATAATAATAATACCTTCCTTCCAGAGTTACTGTGAGAATCAGATGAGAATAATATTTGTAATTAAAAATTATCACTTGACACAATGTCTTCCCTAGAGTAGGGGCTTAATAAATTTTCTTCTTTCACTATTTCAGTACTGCCATCTGCCATCTCCTTGGCTTTACTCATGCTATCCATCATATATAAAATAGACTCCTTGAATGCCATTTCCCCATCTATGAAACACCTTTCCACCTTCAAAATCTAACCCAGGTGTCACCTGCTGATCCATGAAGACTGTTAGGGTATTATTTTTCCTCTTCTGATCCCTCTCCCCCAAGCCTCCACCCCACCTTAGTGATCTATGTCCCTTCTCAAAGTTCTATTAGTATTTTTACCTAGAGTTCTTGCAGTTGTCTTCATCCCATTTGAATCACAGTTCTCTGTGGTGTTCCTTTCTAACTGCAATATAAGTTTTATGAGAACAAAGTTAAGCCCAGTATCTAGTACTAGACTACATAGTATTCCTAGTGTCTAGAATGCTGTTTTATCCAAAGTAAGTCCTAAATAAATGTCTTTAGCTGGTATAGTGGCTAGACATAGAGTCAGGAAGAACTGAGTTCAAATCCTGTCTTAGACATTTAGTTGTGAAGCTTCACTTAACCCATCTAGGACTCAATTTTCTCATCTGTAAAATGAGAAGGTTGGACTGGATGTCCTCTAATATTTCTTCCAGATATGATATCATAGTTCTATGAATTGAACAAATTAATTATTCTAAGTAAGGTTTTACTTTTCTAGAAAAAGTTCATTCTCTAAACTGGAGAAATAATATAAAAAGAGAGAAAAGAAACTTTTTTATGATGAGGGAGACTATAGGGCTGGTTGGAAGAAACTGGTAGGCTTATTGAAATAGAACATGGTAGGCTGTTGAGGTGGGGAAGAAAGGACTTAAAACCTAGGAGGAGAGTGAGAGGAAAAACAGAGATTTGGAAGCTAGCTTTAGAGAGGTGGTGACTGAAGACATGAATGTGGATAAGATCACCAAGAGGGGAGAAAGTAGAATGAGAAGAGAAGATGGTCAATAAGAAAAATCTTGCAGGGGATACCCACACGAAGTGAGAAGAAAAGTATGAGCCAGCAAGGGAAAAAGAACCATGAGAATTCAGAGCCATGGAAGTCAATAAAAGAGAGAGAGAGAGAATATACAGAAAAAAGGCGTGATCCATGGTGCCAGGTGCCCCAGAATGGTTAAGGAGAAGGAAAAAAAAAAGAAAGCATTAGATTTAGCAACAATTCATGAATTTCAAGATAATTGGGTTGTTGTTTTTCTTTTCCCTGTAGAATGATGAGGACAAATCAGGATTTGATAGCAAAGGAGAGGAGAGACATAGGATGATATCTTGAAAAAGTAACAGCAAAAAGAATAAGGTTTCACTTGTTTAGATTTGGTGGTTGGTTTTTTTTTTTTGATTTTTTTTTTTAGTTTCTTCAGGACAAGGAGATCTGAGCAAGATTGTAAGTTAAGGAAAAGTAGCCAGGAAAGAGAAAGAAATTGAAAAATGCATGAAAGAGAGGAAATAATTGATGATTCATGATTATGAAGACTCAAAAAGGTGTAGATTAATGTGATACATGGAGGAGATAAATCTGGCATGAAGGAAAACCACCACTGAAATTGGAGAGGAAAAGAAAATAGGTTAGAGACATTGAAAAAGTAAAAGAGTACAGAGGAAAGACCCTATCTAATTGGTCAAAGGACCTTCATCATTTTAGAACATTTTAAAAATACATATTTTTTAAAAGAGTAGGTTCAATTCTGGAGCTAAATTTTTAGCATTTATTAAGCAATGAATGATCATGACTTGAGGTTAATAAGTCATGGGATCTTAAATTTAAAATTGTAAAAGAGCTTAAAAGTCATTGAAAACAGCACTTCACTTTACAGGTGAAGAAACTGAAGCCAGAGAGGTTGACTGCCTTACTCAGGGTCACACAGCTAAGAAGAGACTTGAGCAGGATTCAAACTCAGGTATTCCAAACTCCAAATCTAAGTCTCCTATCTACCAGAAAACACTATTGCTGGGGATAGCTAGGTAGTACAGTGAATAGAGCACCAGCCCTGGAATCAGGAGGACTTGAGTTCAACTCCAACCTCAGACACTTAATAATTGCCTAGCTGTATGACCTTGGACAAGTCACTTAACCCCATTCTCTTTAATAAATTTTTAATTTTTTTAAAAAAATACTATTACTTATACTGACTGAGTACTTCTAAAGGCTCAGAAAGTATTCTTCTGAATAGCTTAAACATTCTGCTTTCTGATCACATTTCTATTAGTCATTGGGTCAGAATATCCTTTGTTCAAAAAAAATCAAGGCAAATTTTAGCCTTCTCTCCAAATACCGGTGTTTAGATAAAGGAATCAATATAGAAAGTATGTCAGATCTCAAAAGAATCTTGGACATTATCAGCATAGCACCTCCATGAAAGCTCATGGAGCTTTAAATTTGGGTTTAGATCTGAAAAGAAGTTTGGAGCTCATTTGTTCCTTTGCTCTCATTTTACAGTTTAGGAAACTGAGGTCCAGAGATTTCTTCAAAGTCATATGGGTGGTATCAGAACCAGGATTCAAACTGAGGTCTCCTTACTCAAAATCTAATGCTGTTTTCATAATACCAAATAATGACACTAAGGATTTCTGTTGATCTGCTTATAGAATTTAATTGTAGCCTCCTAAAGTGTTGACAGGGCTTTTAGTCTCCATTGTTTTCCAGTTTTTATTGGAGCAATCTTGACCTCACTGACCTGATTATTAAATATCTTTGCTAACAGTACAAACACTAGATGATGAGACTACTTCCAGAAGATATACAAAGTTAATAGCTCTAGAAAAAAAATTTTACTCTGGATAAAAGAAAAAGATAAAAAGAAACTAAATTAAGCAAAATTACATGAGCTCAATCTGTGCTATACTAACTAATGACAGAGTATGCTGCAGGTTTCCCTTTTAATCGCTCTACGTGGAATGATAATTCTTGAACAATAGTAACATGTTTCTATAGATGCAAAAAAGACACTGTGAGAGTTTACAATTTAACAGACCATCAACAGCAAGAAAATTATGGCTTTGCTGTTAACTTATTTTTCAGTCTTGTCCAATTTTTTATGACCCCATTTGGAGTTTTCTTGGCAGAGATACTGGAGTGGCTTGCCAATTCCTTCTCCAGTTCATTTTACAGATGAAGAACTAAGGAAAATAGGATTAAATAATTTTCCCAGAGTCATACAACTAGTAAGTATCTGAGGTCAGATTTGAACTCAGGAAAATGAATCCAAGTCCAGAACTCTATATAGGCACCAAGATATGAGACTATTTGCAAGCCTGGAAAGTTGAGCAGAGAATAGAAAAATATTAAAACAAAGAACAATGAACACACCCTCACTATGGGAAGGCAAAAGTGCCAATAAAATCTATGTATATTATAGTTTAGTGGAAAATATAAAACTGAAAAACAAAGGCAAGGCTCTAAGAGTGGTTTTTCCTCCCTGACAGCTAGTTAAGGAGGATGCATGTGAGAGTGTTTCTCTCTATCTTTCTCTCCCTCTGACTGGTGTGTTCTGTCTCTGTCTCTGACTCTCATTCTTTCCTCACCTCCCTCCTTCAGAACTCATTCCCTCCTTTTCTTTCTCCATAGGAGTCCAAACCCAAACAAAAAATTGCACAAAACTGATCCAAAAGAACACCAAGAAAGATATCCTTACCTTTCTAGTTTATTTTCCTAGAGGTATTTTTCTTACAATTTGCAACTTCTACTTCTACATATGTTTTTCTTCCCTCTCTTGATACTAAGTCAATATTATATAATATAGTCTATATTATATGTATTCTCCATTCGACCCTCGTGTGAATAACTTTTAAAAGCTAGTAAAGTTAAGTTTTTCCTTAACTCATCAGATTATACTAATCTACAATATCTGATTAATAATTATTTGATTGGTTGCCTTGCAGTTAAAATTTCCCCAAAGTAGTTCATATATATATATATATATATATATATATATATCTACATCTGAATGCTTAAGTAATTAAAGAGCTTTGGTTAGGGTGAGTGAGTGGATGATTATAAAAATCAAAAGACAATAAACTCAAAAGACTCTTGGGAAGCAAATGCTATTGATGTTGTTCACTCTTCCTTTTCAAAGAGTGATGTCTTCACTTGCATATGGCAATGACCCAGGATTCAGTGGATGACCTTGGCCTTTCTAAATTAAGGTCTTTCCTAGATGAGGCCATGTCTATTCAATAACTGAAGGCTGGATAAGAATTGACTCAATTTAAAATCCCAAATACATTAATCTAGAAGGGAGAGACCCTCAAAGTTTTTAGACAGAACATAAAACAATTGCTATCTACATTCATTCTAAACCATCAAAACCTAAACAATGAGCCACAGAGGCTTACTTTAGGTAACTTCAATTGTCTAACCCATAGGTTCTTAATCTTGAGTACCAAGAAATCTGTTAATAAATTCAGGGAATGTCCACAAATTTGGGTTTTTTAAGTATTTTATGACTATTTCAATGTAATTGGTTTCCCTTATCATCCTAAGTATTTTATTCTTTGTGCTTACAAATAATACTTTTAAAAGGGATCCATAGGTTTCACATGATTACTTAAAGGGATCCAGTACACAAAAAAAGTTTAAGAGTCCCTCCCCCCAGTCTAATTATAACCACACTTTTTATACATGGAAAACCCGGGCCATCAAGTGAAATGACTTGTCCAAACACACCTCATTAAGTTAATGACAGAGTTAGGACAAGAACTATGGTCACCTTATCCTTAGCCCAGGACCTTTTTTAATACTAGGTTAGGTTGCTTTTCTAAATTAGAGGAATTGAAATTAATAATTTTGCTGAACAGTGCTTGAGTAATTATATGGTAAAATTGGAAGAAGAACATTGCTTCTTAGTTTATAGGTACACTGAGATAGCTCCTGGAAGAAACAATCTCTGGAAAGGCAAGCTAAAGCAATAAATACACTTTTCTTAATGTCCCACTGAACTATGCTATGGGTTAAAACTCTATTTTGAGTTATAAATTCAGTGGAGGGAGGGGGAAAATGAAAAGATCACTGGCTGTCAGGAAACCATGGTTCTAGTCCAAATTTTGCCATTAATTATTTGAATAACTTCAGGAAAGCCACTCAACTCCCTGGGCCTAGATTTATTCATCAGTATTAAACTAGACAATCTTGTTATAAAGTCATAAATATGCTTCTCAAAAATCTTGGGAATAGAAATCAGTGTGACTTGCAAGGAAAATACTTCCAAGAAGGCAGGCTAGAAGAGTAAATACATTGTTTCTTGGTGTTCTGTGGGATCATTTTTATTGTGTGGGTTAGAATTCTTGATGAAAGAGAAAAAAGAGAGAGGGAAGAAGAGAAAGAATAAGGAAGCTAGAAAGGGATAAAAGAGAAGGGGGCAGGGGCGGCTAAGTGGCACAGTGGATAGAGCACTGGCCCTGGAGTCAGGAGTACCTAAGTTCACATTCTGCCTCAGACACTTTCTAATTACCTAGCTGTGTGACCTTGGGCAAGCCACTTAACCCCATTTGCCTTGCAAAAAAAAAAACTAAAAAAAGAGAGAGAGAGAAAGAGAAGGGGGAGAGGAGGGCAAGAGAGAAATGTGTAAAACCACAATTCATAACATACACAGCTGGAAGGCAGGAGCCAAGAAAGAAATTAGAACAAGATTAGACTGTTAACTGATTGACTTGATGCTATCATGGCTAAATAATCCTAACTAGCTTCTATACCTCAAAGTTTTCATCTAGCACATTCTTGCCAAATATTATTTCCATCTTTCCACTCTTCTACTTAAATCCCTGAAGTGACTTTCCACTGATTAGCAGATCAAGAAGAATATGTATGATCGAAAGCAGTCCAAATGAGTCTATAACTCGAGGTTTTAGGGCATTGATTACTTTTGTAAATTTCCAATGCCCAAAAAAATTTATTTTGTCTTTAAGCAAACCGATATGGGGGAATAAAGGGATGTATAGTAAGGTATACGTGTACCTGCTCTTCATAATCAAACCTAAAAACAGAAGGTTTATATCTTGAATTTGGCAGAGTGACAGTATTCTGGCATGCTGAATTTCTGCAGCTTAGTTGAGAGGGTTTCTGGCATTTCCAAAACAAATTCGTTTGACAATGGTATTTACAAAGCCCATTAGATATGGAACAGAAAGAGACTGAGTTTTAACAAAAGGGTTTTTTACATGCAGTAGGGTTATCTTGGTTTTCAATTATTTGATTGTCTTTGTACAAAGGCTTTTTTTTTTGCAAGGCAATGGGATTAAGTGGCTTGCCCAAGGCCACACAGCTAGGTAATGATTAAGTGTCTGAGGTCTGATTTGAACTCAGGTCTTCCTGACTCCAGGGCTGGTGTTCTATCCACTACACCACCTAGCTGCCCCTACAAAGGCTTTTAAAAAATGATTAAACTCTTAATATTTACATTGGCCCCCACTACCACATTCAAAAAATATTTATTGAATACCTATCCTGTAGAAAGCCTATGTTAAGTACTAAAAAAGATATAAAGATGAATTAGGTTCAGTCCTTGCCCTCAAAGAGCTTATAATATGGGAGGGGAGATAAGACCAGGGGGGATATGAACAACTAGTCTTAAGGCAAAGTTATAAACTCCACTTATCCATTTGTCACAAAGAGCTATGTGAGAAAAAAATTTCCTCAAGTAGGGAAGTAGCTCTGTAAGGATTCATGATAGAGGTTAATTTGAGCTTTGTCTAGAGATAGAATTTCCTCACACACACAGAAGTTTGGAGTTGAGGCGAGGTATATTCCAAATTTTGGGAAAAGTGTAGACATGAAAGTAGAGAGGCTAGAAAACAAAGGATTTCCTTTTGAAAGAGTAAACATTTTATTTGGGCTAGAGTGTAAGACTTATAAAATGATGGCTAAAACCCATTAAGGTAATTTGGAACTCAACAATGGAGGCATTGAAATGACACTGGCCTTTACTCAGTAAGTAATAGGGAACAATTAAAGTTCCTCGGAAATAACATGATGTGATCATGAGTTAGTAAAACTATTCTGAGGATAGTATGTAGGAAGGATTGGAAGGGGAAGGACTGGAAGTGGGTAAACAGTATGGCCTAAATGATTATGGTGAGAAAGAATAAGAGGGAGCAGTAGCAATGGATATTTTGGAGGTAGAAAAAACAAGAATTGGCATTTAATTATTTATTAAGAATGAGGGAGAAATCTGAAGTATCAAGTTTTGATGACTATTAGAATGATGACTCTATCCAAAGCAGCTAGATGGTAACATAGATAAAATGTTGAACTCATTACCAGGGGAAACTGAGTTCTAATCCTGCCTCAGATATTCAGATTCAAATTATGGGAAAGCTTCAAAGAGACAAATAGAGGTTTCATATATGAAAAAAAGTCCTCATAATTAGATTATCCAAAAATGGAATGGGCAGTTGTTCTCCACACTGGAGGTCTTCAAGCAAAGGCCAGAAGGCCATTTGTCAGACCTGTTATAGAGGGAATTTTTCTATATAACTGGATTGTATTAGTTGGGTTTCCAAAGTCTCACTGAATTCTGAAATTTATGTTTACTAAGGAGTAACTTGTAATCTTAAGAAGAGGTAATTTGTTGAATATTTTGGTCACATTAACTATTGAAGAGGACAAAAATACAAAGAAAGAAGAAACTGAAGAAAATAATACATCAAGGTATCAGAGTGACAAAGGAGCAGAAAGTACAAAGAATCAAACCATTCTTAGTTCAAATTTATTTAACTCTTGGTTTATTAAATTGCACTCTTAATGTGCAATCCAAATATGAACATCCAACTATAGAGCAATTGATGATCCATTGCAGAAATTAGATCACAACTATATTCTCCTTCTTAAAGTAAAAATGGTCAGGAGATCAGAGATAAGACACTTTTATGTTGAGTCTTCCATGGGATATTGTTTAACAGATATGGACAAGAACCTCAGATATAAAAGTCTGGAGGAGCTCAGAACTGCTTTGGTCTAGGAAGTACCCACATTGATGAGATTACAGATACTTCTGTAAGACCCTGAGTCTTGAAATCTGTGAACTTTAGCCTGAATGCCTGTAAGATCCTGAGTGTCAAAATCTGTGAACTGTTGCCTAAATTCTGCCTCTAAGTCCCTGCTTGGTCAGCTAGCTGGATTTCTGCCAGATCAGCTCCTGAAGATTCTGCCTGGTCAGCCCTCGGACTATAAAGCAGGGGGGGCTTCTCCGAGGACCTGCATCCAATAAGACCACGCCAAACCATCTCAAGACAATCTGCAGGCAAATGCTTGAAACTCCCCTACCAAACCATATATAAGGTCTCTCCTCACTTTACTTGGGGTTCCAGAATCCTAGCCCTGACCTAGGACGGAACCCTAGCTCGAGCTAGTTTAATAAACCCTTGCTATTGCATCTCCATCATGTCGAGTGCCTCTGTTCTGTAACTGGGGACATCTCTCTCGGACCTTAACACTTCAAAAGATCCAAAGTCTGGTGTCAAAAAGTCAGAGCTCTTCAATCAATGCTTTTATACTACTAATTTATATTATCTCTTTCTGTATACTATTCCTCAGTTTCTTCAATCTGTCAAGGTTTGTTTGATACCTCCCTTTTCAAAATATGCAAGAATTGAAAAGTTATTTTCCAGTTTGAGAGATAAAATGACAATGTCACTGTCAATGAAAGTTGTGTGACTTTGAGCATTAGGAAAAAACTTAGAAATGATTAAGACATGCAACAATATTCCTACTCAAATCACCAACTCCTTTATTATATACAAGTATACCTAAAAAATAAGATGTTTTCTGAAGAGATTTTGATCATAAAGATGAGAAGATAGGGGTGAGACAGGAAAGGAAAAATTAACCTCTCACTCCAGCACTGAGAAAAGGTTTTGCCTGATAATTATTTAGAAGTTGTTTGTTTCTCTTAAGTTATTTCCCAGTCTCCTAATGCTCTCCCTCCCTCTGTCTCTCTGTCTCTCTGTCTCTGCCTCTGTCTCTGCCTCTGTCTCTGTCTCTGTCTCTGTCTCTCTCTCTGTCTCTCTCTCTCTCTCTCTCTGTCTGTCTTTTCTCGCCTTTTCTCTATCTCTCTCATCCTCTCCCTCTTTCTTTCTTTCTTTCTTTATATACACATGCAATTTATAGTCTCATAAAGCTATCAAGAGAACTAAGTAAATTGCCCAAGCTCACACAGTAAGTAAATATCAGAAATTACAATTGAATTCAAGTCTATCCTATTCACCATACTACACTGCCACTTACATGATGTGCACAGAGAGAATATTTGTATTTGAGTATATGTATGTATTTATATGTACATATTTACATCTATTTAAATATATAGTTATCCCTTCCATTTCATGGAATTTAGGGGTACAGCACTCCCATGATCTGGAAAAGTCATGTAAAAATTTTTGTCCCTCCATTCACACCAGAGAAGTCTAAATTTTTTCTTTTTCTTTTATGAAATGTTTACAATACATTATTGTAAAACTTAGGTTAAGTATTTATAGCCATAGGCTATATGTAGGTCAATGTTGAGTAAAAATATTTTTTTTCTATATTGTCTGAGACTTTTGCACAACTCCAAAAGAATTTCCATTTAATTTCTTATATCTACTCACAAAATATCAAAACTGCAATGGGGGAAAGTCTATGTAGAAAGGATAGCTGTGCACATAGATACAAATTCACTAAATCTCTAATTTGTGAGCATAAACTAGGTTACTATGATTAAAGGAATAGGGAAATCAATGAAAAAATGTCTGTTAATCATCCATGTTACATAATTTCCAACTTACATGGTGCATTAAAACTCATTCCTATAAAGCAGTATAGTGGAAGTCAAATCCCTAACTTGCCTAAATTAACCAGGTAAGCACATTAATTTTCCACTTCATTTCAAGTTATAATCAAAGGCTATGAGCAAAGAAATGTTTGATTTGACTGAATTATTTTAACTCAATCTGGTTCTTCAGGTCCTATGCCAAACTAAAAAGGCTTCTTGTAGGAACCAAGTGATTGACTGTATGTTTTTCAGCTAACGTCCAGTCCAGATAAACCTAAGAGGCAGAGGAATTCTCTTCCAAGTTGGGTGTGGGGTAATGAATTATTTCAATCAAAGTATCTAATAAAGACTGTTAGCTAAAGCATAAAGAGACTGTGATTGAAGAATGACCCCAGCTATATTATTACAGATCTCTTAAGTAATGACTATTGGGAGGCAACAGAATATATTAAGCTCAGATTCTTCTTCAGACTCCATTACTATTATCTGTGTGATTTTGCTATCATGTTTGAGCTCCTTTCTCACTTTGCTCTCACAGGCCCCTTCTTCCATTGGTGTGTTCTTCTCAAAACCACCATTTTGAGAGAGGACTCAAAGCAGCCAACCTTCACTCTTTGAACTTAATGATCACCCTCGGGCCCACTTTTCAACTCCCTACTATCTTCTTGGTTGCAGCTTTATTTGTGTAAAAGCTTTTTAATTTAATGTAATCAAAATGATCATTTGTATTTTATAATGATCTCTATCTCTTGGTCATAATCTCCTTCCCTTTCCATAGATCTGACAGACATACCATTATCTTTCCCCTTTCGAATTTAAGCTCCTTGAGGTCAGGGATTAATTTTCTTTTTTCCTGGCAAATAGTAAGCAACTAAATGCTTGTCACTTTTTTAACTATGAGTCAATTATTTTCATTCCCTGAGCTTCTTTTTTTTTTTATTAATATAACAAGCACTGGCCCAGTCCTTAGGAGAATGGCAGTATACTGTGCCTGAAACAATCCTGCCAGGGTAGTTGGGGGAGCCTGTAATTGGAAGTTCAGGATAAGTGAAATGGAAGTTGCCTAGTTCCCTGCTTCCAATCATTGAGATATTGTGTGCCTGCTTCCTGCCTCCTTACTGGGAAATGAAGAGGGACCTTTTGGTTGACTGCTAAGTGCTTAGTATGCATAGGATTGACCCCAGGAGAGACACGGCACTCTTCTTCCAGCATGGCAATGAGGTTTAAGGTAATCACACACAGTTCCCACCAAGAGCTGTTCTTACACTTTGGAACCAAAAGGAAGAAGAGAGCTCCAAGCTATAAAGCATCATACAGATATGAGTTGCTATCGTCATAGTATTATTGTATCATCCTCTGTATCAGAAAATACTGTCAAGATTAAAGGAACTGAACTAGAAACTGGGGGAAGATCTATAATGATTTAAAGGAAACTTTTCTCAGAAAAATAAAACCATTTTATTAGTCATATGAAGAAAAAAAGAGGTCGTATGTCAAAATAACAACATGATGTGGGGGTCCTTGGATTGGAAGACAATATTTCTGACTAGCTATCAGTTTTATATTCTTCCCCAGTAGGGGTAATGGGTAGCTAGGTGATTCAGAGGAGAGAAAGTCAGGTCTGGAGTCTGGAAGACCTGAGTTTAAATATGACCTAAGACAGTTAATTGCTATGTCACCCTGGGCAAGTCACTAAACTTTGTCAACCCCAGTTTCCTCATCTGTAAAATGAGTTAGAGAAGGAAATGGGAAACCATTCCATGATCTTTGCCAAGAAACTATCAGACGGAATCATGAAGAGTCAGAAACAACTGATCAACAACAGTGGTGATGGAGTGAACTGAATCATCAGCATTCACTTTGTGTGTGAATACATGACAGGATTGATGATGATGTTTGTCCTTCATTCTCATAGAAGACCATGACATCAGGGAGGTGATGCCACGATAAGTAAATGAATTGGATTTGAGCGAGGGGGTGCTATGCCAAGTTACCAGCCTCACTTTCTCCTCCAGAGTCATCTGGGTCCAAGGGCCAGATATGGATCAGGATGACTGGAGATGACCCTGGATGAGAGGCAATCAGGGTTAAGTGATTTGCCCAAGATCATGCAGCTAGTAATTGTATGAGGCTGAATTTGAACTCAGGTCCTCCTGACTCAAGGCCACCATGTCACCTCTGCAATTGACTATCTAGATTAAGCACCAGGAAGTAAACTATCCTCTTTGAGGATTTTATCTATCAATTAATCAATAAGTACTTTTTAAGAAGCTACTATATGCTGAACTTTGTCAAACCCAGTTTCCTCATCTGTAAAATGAGCTGGAGAAGGTAATGGCAAACCATTCTATGATTTTTGCCAAGAAACTATCAGATGGGGTCATGGATAGAGACAAAATTAAACCTATAGAAGCTGATGAAATCATTTCTTTTTCTTTTTTCTCCCCACTTGGTTTTTCCTATCCATGCTCCCATACGAGTGTTAGTATTCAGCCTAGATGGAGGGGTAAAGAAACATAAATACAAGCAACCAAAATAAGAGGTGTAAAATATAATCCCAGAAAACAATTTTAATAGAAAAGCATCTTTAATAGTGTTCTAAAACAAGGAGAGAAGTAATGTCATCAGCTCCTATAAATTCAACTTTTATCAACATGCAAATGATTCTCAGTTTTAGATATTCAACCTCAATCTGTCTCCTGAGCTATAGTCCCACATCACCAGTTGCCTGCAGGGTAGCTATGCCTGAAAGTCTCATAGGCATCTTAAATCCAGCCTGTTCAAACAAATGTACCCTGAACCTACCTTTCCTCCTAAGTCTTCCAGTGATCTAGGTTTTTTTCCTTTTTCTAATTCAAATATAATTTTACTTTTCTGCCTACTAAATTTCAACATATTCAATTCAAATCAATGTTACAATCTTTCAAAGTCTTTTTTCCAATTCTGGCTCTGATTTCCATGGGTTGGGTAATTCACCTTACTATTATTTCTATTTCTGTGAATCTAATAAGCAGCCTTTGTGTAAATCATGATCACACAGGACTGATCCCTAGGTCATTCCCCTGGAGAACTCTTCCCAAGTTGATAAATTAGCTAGTCAACAAAAGTTCATTCAGGGTTTTTCTGTGTGCTGGGGATTGTGCCAAGCCCTGAGAATACAAAAAAAAAAAAAGAAAATTTAAAAATTCCCTGCTCTCAGTGAGTTCACATTCTAATCCAGTACATTATCTATTATTATTATTATTGGTATTGTTATTCTGTTAATTGTGGTTGTTATTGATAATTAATAAACAATATTAATAATTAATTTGCATTAATAGTGTTTGTTAATTATTATTCTTTGAGTCAAATCATTTAGGTGGTTCTGAATTCATTTCATGCCTCTCCATCTTGTCTAACATGAGACTCTGCTAAAATGTAGGTAGGTTATATGGTTTCAATCATTCATAGATCATAGATTGAGAACTGGAAGGAACCTTAGAGACCAACTTATCCAATTTTCTCATATTACAGATAAGAAATGAGATCCAATCTAAGTGATTTTTTCTGAGGTCACATAAGTTTGGGCAAAATCTTAACTGAGGTCTTCAATCCCCTGATAACCAGTTTAATAAAGTTGTGAAAAAAAGAAAACAAGATTAGCATGATATAATTTATTTAGTGCTTTATAATCACTGTTTTCATTTCTTTTCCAGTTTTCAAAAAAGAAAATAATATTAGTCAGGTGTAATTTATTCATAAAACTTATGCAAATACTTTATATCACTGCTTTCTTTTCTTTTCCAGCTATTCACTGAGAAATGAATAGTCCCTTTTCTTCCACTCACCCCATCACTACCCCTTTTCTTCAATTGGGAGATTACTACTTTTTAAATTATTTATCTAACAATTCATAATTATTTAACATTTTTATTATTTAAAATGCAAAAACATTTTTATTTATTTTAAATTTAAATATTTTATTTATTTGCTTTTCCAACTACATGTAACAGTAGGGTTGTTTTTGGCAAGGTTTTAAGTTTTAAAATTTTTCTTCCTCCCTCCCTTCTCTTCCCCCTCCCCCTGACAGAAAACAATCTGATATAGGCTCTACATTTACAACCATGCTAAACATAGATCAATATTGAATGTGTTGTGAGAAAAGAATCAGATACAGAAGATGGCGACATGAAGGGATGGAGTCTTAGGAGGTCTCTGATAAAAACTCATAAACTAAGGACTCTAACTAAACTTTCAAGAGACAGAACCCACAAAGGGACCCAGTGAGGCAGTTCTCCTACTCAAGGTAACCTGGAGAAGAGTAGAAGGGCTCTGCTCCCCCGGGGCCAGAGGGGTGGCCCGCCAGAGCCAAAGAACTTCAGCCTCCCAGAGGCAGCCCCAGGGCGCTGGGAGCCAAGGCTCACAGCAGCGGAGGAGTCTCCTGAGTTGCACCCCAAGGAGCACCTGGCACAAAGTGGGGGAACAGTGGGGGACCTCTGCCAGAGTGAACACGTGGAGCCCAGCCCTCAGGGCACACAGCCAGCAGCCTGGTCTTTTGGCAGCCTAGACCCAGAAACAGAAGCAGGTGGAGCTCATAAGCAGGAGCCCCCAGGGCATGAGCCCATTGAGCTGAGGGAGGGGAGTGAAGAGAGACTGGGGCTCTGACCACATTCAGATCCTGATCGCAGTCTAGACCCCCCATAGAACAGCAGGCACCCCCCCCCCCACCTCAGCCCCGTGGCAGAGGGGGGCGCTTATGGTCATTCACAGACCAGGAGGGAGGACAGAACCTCACACACTGAGACCCTTGTGGGAGTGTCCCAAAAGCTCAGGAAGCACCCCCAAAAAACAGGCTTAGGCTGGGAAAATGAACAAACAAAGAAACAAGAGGAAGACCCTTGAGAAATACTTTGCAAATGAGCCCAAGAAGGATCAAAATACTCAGTCTGAAGATGAGGAAGCACAAGCTCCTGCATCTAAAGACTCCAAGAAAAACAGAAATTGGGCTCAGGCTATGATAGAGCTCAAAAAAGACTGAAAATTAAATGAGGGAGTTAGAAGAAAAACTGGGAAAAGAAAGGAGAGAGATGCAGGAAAAACATGAAAATGAAGTCAGCAGCTTAGTCAAGGAAATCCAAAAAAATGCTGAAGAAAATAGCATGCTAAAAAACAGCTTAGGTCAAATGGATAAAACAGTTCAAAAAGTTATGGAGGAGAAGAATGCTTTAAAAAGCAAAATTGGCCAGATGGAAAAAGAGATAAGAAAACTCTCTGAGGAGAACAAATCCTTCAGACAAAGAATAGAATTCAGGGAGATTGATGAATTTACCAGAAATCAGGAATCAATACTTCAAAACCAAAAAAATGAAAAATTAGAAGAAAATGTGAAATATCTCATTGAAAAAACAACTGATATGGAAAACAGACTTAGGAAAGATAATTTGAAAATGATTGGAATACCTGAAAGTCATGATCAGGAAAAGAGCCTTGACATCATTTTCAAAGAATTACTACAGGAAAATTGCCCTGATATTCTAGAAGCAGAGGGAAAAATAGAAATGGAGAGAATCCACCAATCCCCCTGAGAAAGAGATCCCAAAAAACCAACCCCTAGGAATATTAATAGCCAAGTTCCAGAACTCCCAAGTCAAAGAGAAAATATTACAAGCAGCCAGAAAGACACAATTCAAATATCGTGGAGCTGCAGTCAGGATCACACAGGACTTAGCAGCAACTACATTAGAAGCTCAAAGGGCTTGGAATACAATATACCGGAAGGCAAAAGAGCTTAGAATGCAGCCAAGAATGAACTACCCAGCAAAGCTGAATGTCCTCTTCCAGGGAAAAAGATGGACTTTCAATGAACCAGGGGAATTTCAAAGGTTCCTTTTGGAATGGCCAGAGCTGAACAGAAGGTTTGATCTTCAGATACAGGACTCAGGTGAAGCAGGGAGAGTGGAGGAGAGGGGGGAAATATGAGGGACTTAATGAGGATGAACTGCATGTATAGAAAAATGATACTGATAATATTCATATGAACCATCTCAGTTAATAGAGCAGGTAGAGGGAGCTTTTATAGTTGAAGCACAGGAGAAAGCTGAATTCAAAGATAAAATATGGTGTAAAAATGGAGTCAATAAGAAAAAAAGGGAAATGGAATGGGAGAAAGAAAAAGGAGAGGGGGAATAGTCCAAGCTATTTCACATAATAAGATTTTTTTTTTATTACAATGAGCTATTGCAATGATATGGAAGGGGGGAGGCAAGGGGAAATGAGGGAACCTTTGCTCTCATCAGAGATGGCTAGGAGAGGAAACAGCAAATATACTCAATGGGGTGTAGACCACTGGAGTAAGAAGGAGGGAGGAGCAGGGGGAAGGGGTGTGGATGTGAATAAAGGAGGGACAGTGGTCAAATATAACACATTTTCTTTTTTTACTTCTTGCAAGGGGCTGGGATTGGATGGCCTGCCCAGGACCATAGGGCCAGGTGGATTCTGGGCCTAAGGGGTGGTATGGGGGCTCAGGGCTTCTTGGCCCCAGGACCAGGGATCTGTCTGCTGCGCCACTCAGCAACCCTACAGCAGAGTCAGAGTGAAAGGAGAGAGAAAATATAGTACATGGTAGTGGAGAAATAAGAAAGAAGGGAGTTGCGAATCAGCAATGGCAACGTTGGAAAAATATGGAATTAACTTTTGTGATGGACTTATCATAAAGAATGTGATACACTCACAACAGAGTTGATGGTGTTGGAACAAAGACTGAAACACATTTTTTGTTGTTATTATTATTTGGGGGAGGGTGCAGGGCAAGTGGGGCTGGGTGGCCTGCCTGGGGCCACATAGCATGGTGATCATTGGGTGTCTGGGGCCGGATTCGGACCCAGGTGCTCCTGGCTCAAGGGCCAATGCTCTGTCTGCCACCCAGCCACCCCTACTATTATTACTATTTTATTTTATTTTATTTTGGGTCTTTTTTTTTCTTCTTTTTGGTTTTTGCAGGGCAGTGGGGATCAGGTGGCTTGCATGTCACATGGCTGGGTGATTATTGGGTTTACGAGGCTGGATATGGGCTTGGATGCTCGTGGCTCCAGGGCTGGTGCTTCGTCCATTGCACCACCTGGCCATACCTACAATTATTACTATTATTTTTTTTAATTTTAATTTTTTTCTCCCCCCCTTTACTTTTTTGCCCAAGCAAGTCTATCTATATTCATGGGGGGAGGGGTATTTTGTTTACTTGTAAACAAGTATATTTTATTAATGTAAAGAAAAACATTTGTACAAAATGAGAATAAAAAATAAATTAAAAAGAAAAAAGAAAAAGAAAAAAAGAATCAGATACAATTGGAAGAAAGAAAATATTAGAGAAGAAAAAAAATGACAATACATTAGCCAACTTTTAAAAATTGAAGATAATAAGTTTTGGTCTTCACTTAAACTCCACAGTTCCTTCTCTGGATATGGATGGTAATTTCCATCATGAGTCATTTAAAATTGTCTTTGATTATTGAACTTTTGAAATAAGCAAGTCTGTCTTGGTTGATCATCACCCAGTGTTGTTGTTAGTGTGTATAATGTTCTTCTGGTTCTGCTCATTTCATTCAGCATCAATTCGTGCAAGTCTTTCCAGGCTTTTTTGAAATCCTGCACCTCATGATTTCTTATACAATAATACTGTTCCATCACATACGCCACAAGTTGTTCAGTCATTCCCCAGTTGATGGGCATCCCCTCAATTTCCAATTCTTTGCCACTACAAAAAGAGCTGCTAGGAATATTTTTGTACATGTGGGATTTTTAGCCTTTTTCATGATCTCTTCAGGGTATAGACCCAGTAGAGGTTTTACTGGGTCAAAGGGAGTGCACATTTTTATTGACATTTAGGCATAATTCCAAATTGCTCTCCAGATAAATTGGATCAATTCACAATTCCACCAACAATGCATTAGTGTCCAAGATTTCCCAAATCCCCTCCAACATTGATTAGCTTCCTTTCTAGTCTTATTGGTCAATCTGAGAGGTGTGAAGTGGTACCCCAGAAGTGTTAATTTGCATTTCTCTAATCAACAATAATTTAGCTCAATTTTTCATATGACTATAGATAACTGATTTCTTTGTCTGAGAATTGCCCTTTTGTTATCCTTTGACCATTATCCAATTGGGAATGACTTGATTTTTTTATAAATTTGATTCAATTCTCTATATATTTTAGAAATGAGTCCTGTATCATAAACACTAGTTGTAAAAATTGTTTCCCAACCTATTATATTCCTTTTAATCTTGGTTGCAGTGGTTTTGTTTGTGCAAAAAACTTTTTAATTTAATGTAATAAAAATTATCCAGTTTGATTTTTTTTAGGGTTTTTTTTTTGCAAGGCAAATGGGGTTAAGTGGCTTGCCCCAGGCCACACAGCTAGGTAATTATTAAGTGTCTGAGGCTGGATTTGAACCCAGGGACTCCTGACTCCAGGGCCAATGCTTAATCCACTGCGCCACCTAGCCGCCCCTCAGTTTGATTTTTATAATGTTTTTTATCTCTTCTTCAGTCATAAACTGCTCCCTTTTCCATAGAAGACAGTTAACCTATTCCTTATTCTCCCAAGTGGCTTAGAATATTATCTTTTATGTCTAATTCTACACCCATTTTTGACCTTATATTGGTATAGGGTATGAGATGTTGGTCTGTGCCTCGTTTTTGCCATACTATCTTCCAGTTTTCCCAGGAGTTTTTATCAAAGAGTAAGTTTTTATCCCAGAAGCTAGAATCTTTGGGTTTATCCAACAGTAGATTACTATAGTCATTTATTGTTGTCTCTTTTGTACCTAATCTATTTCACTGATACACCACTCTATTTCTTAACCAGTACCAAAGAGTTTTGATGACTGATGCTTATATATAAAATATAATTTTAGATCTGGTGTGACTAGGTAGACTTCCTTTGCATTTTTCATTAATTTCCATAATATTCTTGATGTTTTGTTCCTCCATATAAATTTAGCTACTATTTTTTTCTAGCTCACTAAAATAATTGTTTCGGAAGTTTGATAGATGTGGCACTAAATGAGTAATTTAATTTAGACAGGATTGTCATTTTTAAAATTAGCTTGGCCTGTCCATGAGCAATTGACATTTGCTCAGTTGTTTAGATTTGATCCGATTTGTATGAAAAGTGTTTTATGGTTGTTTTCATAAAGTTCCTGAGTCTGCCTTGGCCGGTTATTTTAATAGTTATTTTAAAATGAGATTTTTCTTTCTATCTCATGCTGCTGTAGCTTGCTCCTAGAAATACTGAGGATTTATGTGAGTTTATTTCAGATCCTGAAACTTTGCTAAAGTTGATCATTGTTTGCAGTAGGTTTTTAGATGATTTTCTAGGGTTCTCTAGGTATGCCATCATATATCATCTGCAAAGAGTGAGAGTTTTGTTTCCTCATTACTGATTGTGATTCCTTCAATTTCTTTTCTTCTCTTAGTGCTAAAGCTAACTTTTCTAATACAGCATTCTTGTTTCATCCTTGATTTTATTGAGAATGCTTCTAGCATATGCCCATTACACATAATGCTTTAGATAAATATTGCTTATCATTTTAAGGAACATTCCTTTTATTCCTATGCTTTCTAGTAGGAATGGGTATTTTGTCAAAAGCTTTTCAGCATCTATTGAACTAATAATATGATTTCTGTCAGATTTGTTATTGATATTGTTATTGATATGTCACTGATAGTTTTCCTAATATTATTGAACTAACCCTGCATTCTTGGCATAAATCCAGCTTGATCTTGGTGCATGATCCTAGTGATAACTTGCTGTACTCACTTTGTTAATAATTTATTTAAATTTTTAAATTAATATTCATTAGGGAAATTGATCTACAATTTTCTTTCACTGTTTTGACTCTTCTTGGTTTAGGTATCAGCACCATATTGGTGTCATAAGAAGAAATTTGGCAGACCACCTTTTTCATCTATTTTTTCAAATAGTTGATATAGAATTGGAACCAATTGTTCCTTGTGGAATCCACTTGTGGATCCATCTGGTCCTGGAGATTTTTTCCTTAGGGAGTTAGTTCATTGACAGCTTCTTAATTTTCTTTTTTCTGATATATTATTTAATTTCTTTTCTTTTAACCTGAGCAGTTTATATTTTTGTAAATATTCATCTATTTCACTTAGATGATCAATTTTATTGGCATACAGTTAGGCAAAATAGTTCTGAATTATTGCTTTAATTTCCTCCTCATTGGTGAATTCACTTTTTTCATTTTTGACACTAGTAACTTGGTTTCTTCTTTCTTTTTTAAAATCAAATTAACCAAAGGTTTATCTATTCTATTGGGATTTTTTCATAAAGTCAACTCTTGGTTTTATTTATAAGTTCAATAGTTTTCTTCTTTTGATTTTATTAATTTCACTTTTAATTTTCATAATTTCTAATTTGATATTTAATTGAGGATTTTTAATTTATTCTTTCTCTAACTTTTTTTAGTTGCATGCTCAGTTCATGGATCTCCTCTTTCTCTACTTTATTCATGTAAGCATTCATAGATTATAATATTTCCCCTAATTGTTTTAGCTGTATTTCATCAGCTTTGGTATGTTGCCTCATTATTGTCATTGCCTTGGATGAAATCATTAATTCTTTCTATGATTTGTTGTTTGATCCACTCATTCTTTAATTAGTTTCCAATTAGTTTTAGGTCTATCTCTCTATAACCCTTTATTGCGTGTGATTTTTAATTGTATCATGATCTAAAAAAGGATGCATTCAATATTTCAAAATTATTTTTTTAAAAGTTCAAAATTAGGGACAGCTAGGTGATGCAGTGGATAGAGCACTGGCCCTGGAGTCAGGAGTCCCTGAATTCAAAATCGGCCTCAGACACTTAATAATGACCTAGCTGTGTGGGCTTGGGCAAGACATTTAACCCATTGCCTTGCAAGAAACTAAAAAAAAAACAAAACTAACAATGTAGAGAATTTGTTTTCTTTGACCATATATTTGCTATAAAAATTTTGATCTTTTTCTTTTTTCTTTTCAACTTGGGATAGGAGAAAAATATCAATACTCAATATTAATATTGAAGTATTCATTTATAGTAACATTAATGTTTATTAATATTAATTATATTTATATTTTAATATATTTATTATATTATAGATTAAATGTACATTATACATATATATTATATATTAAAATATTAATACTTAACTGAAAATTAAAATATCAAAAATTTAAATTATATCACGATTGATGTTTAATCATATAAATAATATTATATGATATAATAATATAAATATAATTAACTATAATATAATTATTAAATATATTAAACATAATATTTTAAAAATCTTCCCCCTACGCCACCAAAGTCTGTCCCCACGGCACAGATCAAAAATAGCCAGGAGATGGCCTCCCGGAATCACCAGTCCTTTGAGCCAGGTGCTCTCTGGGAAATGAAGGCCCGCAAGACCTGCTGGGAGATGTAGTCAAGCTCCGGGAAGCCGGCGTTAGAACTGAGTCAGCCCCGCCTCCTGAGCGCCGGAAGACTCCCGAGAATGCGGCCGGCGGTTGGCGGAGCCCGCCCACGTGACACCGGAAGCAGATGGAGCTGGCCGGGACAAGGAAGACGGAAGTCGGAAGAGGCGCGCCCCCGAAGGCGGGAAGCCTGCCTGAAGGCCCCAGTGTGCGTTCGGCCTCCCTGGCGGCCCGGGGAGGGAATCTTGGATCTGGAAATCATGCCCCGGCAATGAGTCTCGAGAAGAGACGAAGCTCCTCGCGTCACCAGGGGGAGCCTGGCGATGACCCCCCGAGCCCAGCCCGGCCCGTGAGAAGAGCGTTTCCGCGGGCCGAAGGGAGCCAAGACCAGAGCCCGAGGAGGCACTGGTGGCCCCGGCCCGTGAGGCCGCGGGAGCCCCCCAGGGCGGAGGGGGAGTTCTCCAGCTATCAGAAGTTTCGCTTCTTCACTGGAACGTGGAACGTGAACGGCCGGTCCCCAGCGGGGGGCTTGGAGCCCTGGCTCAACTGCGACGGGGACCCCCCCGACTTCTACTGCCTGGGGTTCCAGGAGCTGGACCTGAGCCTGGAGGCCTTCTTCTGCCCGGAGTGCCCCAAAGAGCAGGAGTGGCTGAGCGCCGTGAAGCGGGCCTTGCCGCTCAAGGCCAAGTACAAGAGGGTCCAGCTGGTCCGCCTGGTCGGGATGCTGCTGCTGGTGTTTGCCCGAAAAGAACACCGGGTGCACATCCAGGATGTGGCCATGGCCACGGTGGGCACCGGACTCATGGGGAAAATGGGCAACAAAGGCGCTGTGGCCGCGAGATTCACGTTCCACAGCACCACGTTTTGCATCGTCAACTGCCACCTGACCGCCCAGGCAGAGGATGTCGAAGGTAGGAACCAGGACTACAAGGACATCTGTGCTCGCATGCACTTCCTTGTCCCAAATCAGGAGCCCCTGACCATCATGAAACACGACGTGGTCATCTGGTTGGGAGATTTGAACTACAGGCTTTACATATATAATGCCAAAGAAGTGAAGAAGCATATTAGTAAGAATAACCTTCAGAAGCTCTTAAACCAAGACCAGCTGAATATTCAGCGAACAAACAAGAAAGCGTTTGCTGACTTCACAGAAGGAGAAATTAGGTTTATCCCCACATACAAGTTTGACAGTAAAACAGACCAATGGGATTCTAGTGGGAAGCGCCAGATTCCGGCATGGTGTGACCGGATCCTTTGGAGAGGAGCAAATGTTAAACAGCTACACTACCACAGTCACATGGGGCTAAAAATGAGTGACCACAAACCCGTCAGTTCTTTGTTCATCATTGGAGTGAAGGTTGTAGATGACAAGAGATACCAAGGGATATTTGAAGACAATATTCAACTCATGGACAGAATGGAAAATTCCTTTCTTCCCTCAATAGCGCTCAGTAGCAGAGAATTTGTGTTTGAAAATGTGAAATTTCGGCAACTGCAAAAGCAGAAATTCCAAATCATTAACAATGGGCGGGTTCCCTGTCATTTTTCCTTCATCTCTAAGGATGGTGACAGGCACTACTGCAAATCATGGCTTCAAGTTAAGCCCTGTGAGGGCTACTTAGAGCCAAATCAGACATTAGACATTTCCTTGGATGTCTATGTTAGTAAAGATTCTATACCAGTCCTGAATTCAGGGGAAAATAATATTAAAGACATTCTTATCCTTCACTTGGATCAAGGCAAAAATTACTTCTTATCTATCAGTGTTACTTATCTCTCTAGTTTTTGTGGCACATCCTTAGAAGCTTTGTGCCAAATGAGAAGACCAGTCAGAGAAGTTCCTGTTTCCAAACTCATAGACTTGGAGGTAGTTCCTTTGGAGGACAGTGTCAGTAAAAAACCCCTTCAGGTTCCCAAGGAACTCTCCCTCTTAGTGGACCACCTACATAAACATGCCTGTGACCAGAAGGATTTGTTCCAGACTCCTGGATCACAAAAAGAAGTCCGGCAAATTATTGACTGCTTGGATACTAGCATTCCTAAGACAGTACCCGGCAGTAATCACTCAGTAGCTGAAACACTCCTCATTTTCCTGGAAGCTCTGCCAGAGCCTGTTATATGTTATGAACTATATCAGCGATGTCTTGATTATTCACATGATTTCCAGCTCTCCCAACAAGTAATTTCACATCTTCCACAGTGCCACAGAAATGTTTTCTGGTACCTGATAACCTTCCTTCGAGAATTCTTAAGGCATTCTGAAACGAACAACATTAATGCCAATATGCTTGCCAATCTTTTCTCAAGTCTTCTTCTTCGGCCTCCACCACATCTAAAAGCAAAACACTTGTATAACGGTCACCAACGTGCTGTCCAGTTTCTCTTGGGCTTCTTACTTGGAAGTGACAAATACTAACTCTTCCTCTCTCATTTTGCCATACTCACCTCCCTAGGACAAAGGAATGTCAGGCTGTGAATTTTCAGAACTGATTTGAGAGCATTCCTTTTTGACTCAAAAAGGGAATTTCACTCTAGCTTTTTGGCAGTTAGCTTTTGAAAAGCTATATCTTAAAAGTACATTAGGGGAAATGAGTCTTCTCCTAGGAACCCCTTAATCTACAACACACTAACAACATATCCTGTACATTGGAGGACTTAATAAGACTTATCATGTTGCCAAGTCAAAGAATCCCATGTTTTGATGTTTTGTGCTTTGTCTTTGTAGGGCAAAGAGATCTGTATTCACATTCCAAAAAAAAAAGTCCAAGATCAATTCCAACCCTCAAGTGAAGGTAGCATACAGAGTCATTCTTAGCACAGAAGTTCCTCATTATGGATGCTGTGCTTTTATTAATGCAGCTTAAGGTAGTCTTGGTTCTTTTTGGCCACAATGTCACACTATTGATTTATATTGAACTTGCAATTCACTAAGAGCCCTAGACCTTTTTCACACAAACTATTACCTATATCTCTTATGTATCCAGAATTGAAACAATTAGAAAATAACCAAATAACCAAAATCACTTTCCACATCCCACTTTCTCAAATGTCCATGAGCTGCTAGTAAGGATTTATTTTTAAAAATATGATTCTAGCATATGGCATGGAGTTAGTACAAATTTAGTACAAAGTTTCTTCCATCATCTATATGGTAACAGAAAACTTAAAGGGAAAAATTCTAGCATTTAGTAGATGCATAATAAATGTTTGTTCAATTAAATGATCACTGTCTTCAAATATTGAAGGACTGCCAAATGTAAAGAGAAATAGATTTAGTCTTCTTGGATAGGGAACCTAGATCAAGGAGTGGAGTGTTATAGACAGGTAGATTTCAGTTCAGTATAAGAAAGAAATCCCTTTAGATCTGTACAAAAATGAGCTAAATCATCTTATAAGATAATGAACTCTATCTCTTAGAGAAGCTGGATAGTCATATGTCAGAAATATTAGAGGGAATTCCTGTTCAATTATGGGATGGACTAACTGATCTCTCCAAGTCCTTTTCTCCTATAGACTTCTAAGTTTTGTGATTCTGGGACAATACTGTATGTACCATGTGACCCTGAGGCTCTCAGTGATTCTGAAAGGTAAACACAAGTTGATAAAGATATGTTTTCATTGAAAATCCTCTGCTACTTCTTCCCCAGGGTCAAAAGTCAGTAGTAGAATAACAGCTAGAGGATTACTTACTGATTTTTAGGCTCCTATATCATGTTTATTTGTTCCTATTCATATCACATCACTATTCCTGTAATTCCTCTCACCTTGCCTATCTCACTCCAAGGAGAAGCTTCCTAAGGCATCACTCACTACCTGGTAAGTGCTATTGTGGATCCTAGATTGGATCTAAAAATGTCACCAGGTGTTCAAGAAGACTCTTAACTTATGTGGAGCAGCACTGAAGTGCAGTCATGATATAATCACATCACTGGTCCTCCATATGGCTCCAAAATTATAGACTATTCCATTCTTAATACAACCTAAGGCCATAAAGCACCAAATTCCCAAGGTATTGTTAGTGCCATTGAAAGCAGCTTGTCCCCCCCCCCCTTCTGAAAGATCTCCCTGCCATCCATTTGAATGAAATGTCACTTCTAGTTAAACCTCAACCAGAGCTTGGACAATGCCCCACATTGATTATGTTAGGAAATCCAATTAGGGTGGGATAGGCCAGGGAATGGTGGGGGAGGAGTTGGTACTGATTCCACTTTGAATATATGTGCATTTGGAGGTGGGGAAGAGTGTTGATTTTCAATTAACTCTGTATGCTTCACTTGAGTCCTGTATTTGTTTCAACAGGAACAATTGAAATTCCCCTGGTTCATTGAAAGTCCATCTTTTCCCCTGGAAGAGGATGTTCAGTTTGGCTTGGTAGTTGATTCTCAGTTGCATTCCAAGCTCTTTTGCCTTCCAGAATATTATATTTTAAGTTCTACAAGCCCTTAATGTAGTTGCTGCTAAATCCTGTGTGATCCTGACTGCAGCTTCTTGATATTTGAATTGTGTTCTTTTGGCTGCTTGTAATATTTTCTCTTTGACTTGGGAGTTCTGGAGCTTGGCTATAATATTCCTGGAGGTAGGGTTTTTGGATCTCTTTTCAGGGGAGATCAGTGGATTCTCTCAATTTCTATTTTGCCCTGGATATCTGGGCAATTTTCCTATAGGAATTCTTTAAAAAATGAGGTCAAGGCTCTTTTCCTAATCATGACTTTCAGGTAGCCTAATAATTTTTAAATTATCTTTCTTCAATTTGTTTTCCAGATCAGTTGTTTTTTCAATAAGATGTTTCACTTTCTCTTCTAATTTTTCATTCTTTTGGTGTGTCTTGATTTCTTATAAAGTCATCAGCTTCCTTTAGGTTCATTCTACATCTGAAGGATTTATTTTTCCTCAGAGAGCTTTCTTATCCCTTTCTTCATCTGGCCAATTCTGCTCTTTAAAGTTCTTCTCCTCAATAACTTTTTGAACTGTTTTATCCATTTGATCTATGCTGGTTTTTAACATGTTATTCAGCATTTTTTTGGATCTGCTTGACTATGTTGCTGACTTTGTTTTCATGTTTTTCCTACATCTCATTTCTTTTCCCAATTTTTCTTGTATCTCCCTTACTTGATTTTCAAAATCTTTTTTGAGCTCTATCATAGCCTGAGCCCAATTTCCTTTTTTCTTGGAGTCTTTAGATGCAGAAGCTTATACTTCCTCATCTTCATATTGAGTATTTTGATCCTTCTTGGGATCATAGACAATGTACTTCTCAGTGGGATTCCTCTTTGCTTTTTTCTGTTTACTCATTTCTCCAGCCTGTGCCTAGTTTTGAGGTGCTTCCTGAGGTTTTGAGTATTATTGGAACACCCCCCCCCATAAAGATCTCAGTGTGTGAAGCTCTGACTTCCCTCCTGGCCTGTGAATGACCACAAGTACACCCCTCTGCCACAGGCCTGTTCTATGGGGGGCCTAGACTGCAATCAGGATCTGAATGTGGTCACAGCCCCACAGTCCTGTTCCAGGTACAGAGGATAGACTTCTGAATTCTCTCTCCACTCCCCTACCTTTGGTGAGCTGAGTACTCAAGGCTCAGTTGCCTGGGGGCTCCTGCTTACTGGCTCCAGGCCTGCTTCCCTTTCCTGCATCAGGGTTGCCCTGTGGCTGCAGCTGCTGAGCTGACCCTGCTGACTGCCGCAAATGCCCTGAGGTTCTGGGCTTCCTGCGCTTGGTCCCCTCCACTGATCCTCCAATTTCTGCCCGGTGCCCCCATGCTCCCAGAAGTATAGATCAGGAACCCGCCCCCCCCATGAGCCCTGGCTCCCAGGTACCCTGGGGCTGCCTCTGGGAGGCTGAAGTTTCTTCACTCTGACTGACCTCCCCTCTAACCCTGTGGAGCGGAGCCTTTCCACTATTTTCCAGGTTACCTTGGTCTGGAGAATTGCCTCACTGGAGCTTTCTGTGGGTTCTGTCTCTTGCAAATTTAGTTAGTCTTAATTTTAAGATTTTTGAAATATTATGGAGAGAACACCTAGAAGAGGCTTTTCTCCTTTCGCCATCTTGGCTCTGCCCCCCCCAATCTATCATACCTACTTTAAAAAGACAATTATAATCTTTAAAAGAAGATAAAATAGAGGCAGCTAGGTGGTGCAGTGAATAGAGCATCAGCCTTGGAGTCAGGAGGACCTGAGTTCAAATTTGATCTCAGACACTTAGTAATTACCTATGTGTGTGACCTTGGGCAAATCACTAAACCTTGCAGCAAAAAAAAAAAAAAAGATACACCAATGCCTATAAGGTGAAATGGAACCTAAGTTTATAACATTGTTCAAAAGAGGTGAAGTATATTATCCACAATTGCCTTCACTTGTGTGAGCACATCTTTCTATCTCAACAATTAAGGCACATTTCCTGCAGGGATTAGTTCTCAATTGCCCAAGACATTTAATTCAAGTTCTCTACCATATGATTTCAATGGGCATGATAAGATGAAACCTTTTAAAACTT